>NW_008620397.1:0-113598 GCF_000691845.1 Merops nubicus | reverse complement strand
CCACTCAAATTCCATGTTATTTTACAACATAATTTCCCACCATGGTCAATGGTCCTTCTCGTTCCTCATTGTAAGTGGCATTTCAGTTGTCACCGAGGTCTAGTGCCATCAGGAAAGCCTGCAGTACTGAGAGATCTTCAAGTGAAAACAAAACTGCCAAGCTCATCTGGTCTTCTCTAATGGATATAAATGAATCCAGAAATGCATGCCAAGCTTTTTATGAACTGCATGGTGTTATAAAAGACATGCTGCCAATGAGGTTAGAAACCCCATCCTTTACGCCTTGTGGTTTAGGATATACATACGGTACTGGAATGCTCGAAATAGCAAGATGTGTTAGTTTAGGCAGCTTAATAAGAATGTCTAGGTTTATGAATTGGCTTAATTCGAGTTCTTCTCAAGCAATATTAGTTCTCACTGTCTTGAATTGTTCTTTTTCAGTGGTTTAGATACCACTGCTATTACTGGCTCCTGGCTGACTGCATATTTGACAAAGTTTGTCATGAGGTCACAATTTTCTGGCGTCTCAGAAGAAGTGGTTATGGAGTGACTGCACAGATTGCTTGCTGCCATCTCAGAACACAATATATTTTCCAGCTTTTCTGTATTTCCACAAAATAATTGCAGTGGAAAGACACCTGAAAAAAGCACCTAGGCCAGTGGAACGGTGGAGAATCCAACATGTAGAAACATCCCACACTGAAAATTGACTTTTCTTTGTTTGGATCTCACTTTCAGACTGTCTTTGTTTTGGTTCCCACTTGTATAGTTATGGTAGGAGTTACATTGGCTAGGAACTGTTTGGCTTTTTTTCCTGGCTTAAGTGAACCTGAGGTCCCATTACTCTGAAGAGGTAGCAGGTAGACTGGGAGAAGGAAAGGCCAGCAAAGTTGCTCAGATAGTGATGTTTCAGAGAACACATAGCTGCACAGTGGAGCAACCTGTTGCATGACCAGCCAGTGATCATGTCTGGACATATATGTACTCTGTGTTTCCTTGTTTCCTCCGTCTCCCAGGCTTTGAACAGCACTGCTTGTCTTGGGTTTCAGGACTAGGATAGACTTTTTGTTCTGGTTTGTGAAGTGCTAAGAGCTCTGAACTAGACTGGACCTGTAGGATTCTCCAAAGTTATCAAGACAAATCAAGGCTTTGGTAATATCACTGTGATCTGATATTAAAAGAACAAAACAAAACAAAACAATACGAAAAAACTCAAATGTAAAATCGACCATATTATCTCTTTTGTGTAGATACAAATCATCAGACATGACATTTCCAAATTTGAGGAGTTTTTGTTTTGTCTTCAAATTTCAAAGCAGGTCCATTCTTGCCAGAACATTGGGTGTTTGCAGAACGTTAGTTCCAGACCTCAATCTTAACTTTTGCTTCATGTCTGTGCTGAATGATGTAGAATTAGTTATTTGACACTGATTTAGTTCAGGAAGCTCCAGTGAACTGAGAATGAGTGTTGCCAAGTCACTTGAATTTGCTAATGTTTTCAAACTCCTTGTTAGAGCTTGTTTCTCCACCTACATATATTTAGGCTGTACTGATGACATGTATGTCTCTGTATGTCCTATACCATTTGCTTGCGTAATGGAAGAGGTGGGCACTGTGGCAAAGGCTTGTTCTGCCTCTACAAGGGTGTGGGCTTTGACTCTTGACAGTCCTTCCTCTGTGGTCAAGGGGATTACAAATCCAGAGGCTGGAAAGAGCTTTTGTAAAGGACCAAAAACTAATCCCTGGCTACTTCAGCGAGCAGAGGAGTTACACAGATGGATCAGTATCCTTGTGACTATGATGGTCTCAGTATGCCTGAAAACCATGGTTTAGAGGAAGAGATAACATTTTTATGAGTCCAAATGAATGAGGCATAGAAAAATAGCAGGCAAGATTTTAGGCATGCGAGGCTTGAAAAAAAAATCTGAAACATATCCTATAGATGAATTTAAGGTTGAGGTTGTTTATCTTTTATTTGGACTCCTTCACAACTTCTTAGTCTTACTTACTCTGACACTAATAATGCTAGTTGGAGCTTATAAATGAGGTGAAAGTTCTCTTTTTACTGTCCTCCCTCTGAACGGAAAACATTTGTCTCTATGGGGAGACTATCCATTTCTCCAGTTCGTCCCCAGTAACCATCCAGTTTTCTCCACTAGATCTTTGCATAGACTGCTATCTGTAACATACGCATACACAGAGAGGATCAAGGCTGCCATGAAACCCAGCCATGAACTGCCTTGTGACTCTGGACACACTCCTGGTTACCTTCTCTGAGGGATGTTCATGCTACCTGCTGTCCCTAAATTTGCATGGCCAAGTGAATAGGCTGAGCTCCGTAGACTCCATCTCTGGAGAGGGAAGGGTCTTCCAGAGGATGTTTCAGAGCACCTAGTTTAGTCTCCATCTCTAAAGGAACCTCTGGAGGACTGAATTTCTCTCCACTGGCTTTGAAGGGTCTTAGGGGAACCAACCTGAGCTGTATACCAACAAACTTTAGTCTCCTACCTGAGGTACCTATGTCCCCCTTTCCCCCAAATGCTGACCCATCTGTGTGTCTGTTAGTAAGAGAAGGTGACAGCACTGCCATGCCACCGTATGCACCTTGGTTCATGTGTCTGAATTGAGAAGGGTCAGGTTGAAAGACTGACACCTTGGAACCTCTGGAGGACTGAATTTCTCTCCACTGGCTTTGAAGGGTCTTAGGGGAACCAACCTGAGCTGTATACCAACAAACTTTAGTCTCCTACCTGAGGTACCTATGTCCCCCTTTCCCCCAAATGCTGACCCGTCTGTGTGTCTGTTAGTAAGAGAAGGTGACTGCACTGCCATGCCACCGTATGCACCTTGGTTCATGTGTCTGAATTGAGAAGGGTCAGGCTCCTGCTATCTATCATGACACTGCTAATAGTGCTATTTATATCTCAACATAGTGACACCTTACTATGAAGGGTGGACCAGTGGCCTGGGTGTCCCAGACAAGACAGCTCCCTCGGCCCAGCTGGATTTAATTTCAAAGTTATGACTTTGAAAAGTCACTATATTTGCTGGCTGCCCATAATCTAATGCTGGAAAATGTTATTCTAACTTTTCAGGAAGTCCAATGAATGTTGTATTTAGAGACAAAATTTTGGTTTCCAGCTTCCACAGACTGGAATAGTGAAATGTTACCATAAGATAGAGGTTTCAGATACTTGCTGAGAGGTTTGAATGCCACATTTGTGCTAAGATAGATACCTTATAACTTTGCTGAGAAAATGAATTGTCTGTGGACTGCCAAGGACACTGTATCTTTATGTAGCCAAAGAGATGATAGTCACCATCATGGCAACTGCTATTAAAGAGGTAGCCAACAATAAGCGACTAGCTGTATTGGTAGTATACTTCTCCATACACCAGCACCTGGAGATAACCAGTCATTTCCCCATCCATGTTAGAGGTACACCTCCCATTAAGTTGGACTTCCTGTGCAGAAACAGGTCCATGTGCCCCATCATCCAAAAAAGATCTGAAGTGTCAAATGCTCATCTGATTCCTGCTAAAGCATCAAATGAATTAAAAGCATCACCTATGTTGGATGATGCTGTTGTAGCTCCTGCTATCTATCATGACACTGCTAATAGTGCTATTTATATCTCAACAAGATGCTCATATGCCTTGCTTTTTTCCTCTCCACCTCATCTATTTTGGAATAAGGCTTTTAATGCAGGATCTGCCTCTATTTCCAGAAAACATCTCAAACTTTTTAAGCATAGCTGCACTTTAGATAATTAACAAGAATATTAGTAAGTTGTAGCATACAACTAAACACGTCTCAAAAGATGTGGAGAAAAAATAGAATTAATTTAATTAAAAAAAAAATAGAATTAATTTAATCCTCATAATAAGTTTAGGCAGCTAAAATCTGTTCTCTCAGAAAGACAGAATCAGATGCTTTAAATTGCAAACTGAGGAAAGTCCCTGGCACTTGCTTGGGAAGACTGTAAGAGCTTTGTCATCATTCGATTTAAAGAGTGAAGACACAAGCCTTGGGCACCATTGCAAGTCTCTCATCAAAACTCTTAAGAACTTTGTCCCTGAAGGGACCATCTGAGTCACCAAGTCCCTCTTGCTGCTGCAGGTGATCTTGCAATACACAGTAGGTCCATGAGGTCCATACCATTATAGACTGAAAAAAGCCAGAGCTTCAGTGTTGGAGTTTCTTCACGTCCCTGGAACAATCGCATGCCACAGGGCAAGAAGGGAGGTGTGTTGAGCCCTGGCAACATCAGGGAATTCCCTAAATGATAAGACATAGGTAAGGGTAGGGAGGGGAAAATCCTCCACTTTGCAAAGGCAGGCAAGAAATTCCTCCCAGCCCCAGCAGCTGGCAGTGAGAGTAGCCAGGTGTAGGTGAACCTCAGCCTTGGTTTGGTATAGCTCAACACTTTCAGGCAATCTACGTGTCCCATGTCCAGCTGCAGTCAAGCTCTTAATCTTCAAAGTAGGTGAAGGAAAGACAAAAAGGGCAGCCTAAAAGCCAAGTGAGGTCTCAACGGGGGAACAGATACATCCTTCATATTAAAATGTTAGATAGCTTTAATACATGGACACTGTTTGTAACATTTTGCTTCATTTCCTGAGGAAATTAGGATTATGCAGCTGTGCTGCAGTTGTTTGTTTGTCTATCAGGCTTACCCCCTGCTTAATAATTATTGAGACTGTTGGCTGATTTCAGTGCAGTTTGATGGAAGGGGAAAAGCATCACAGTATTATGTTTTAAAATATTCAGGAAAATTAGCAGTGGGGTATAGGACAGAGACTAAGTTAGTGGGAAAGGTTGCACTGTGAGCTCAGCATAGTTATTCAGCATGAGAGAATCCACATGTAAGGGGGCCACAGAAAGCCCAAGAAATATTCCCTAAGTCCTAATGCTTAAGGAATGACATATTAAGACATTTTTTTCTAACCCTGCTAGAATTCTAATTAAACTGGCCTATTCCCAAGGATTCCTTTCAACTCTCTATTTTATCTTCCAGCAACTCCATTTTCAGCTTACTGCATTCCTTCCCAGTCCCATGACCCCTCCATCTATCTGCTGCCCCCAAACAAACCCTAGTTTTGACCTTACAGGCCACCTCAAAGGATAGCCAACAACAGATATTTGCTTTATCCTGAAGTTCAGTGTTTGGGAAATAATAGCTTGCTTTTTTTTTTTTTTTCTTGTTGACATTGACACTTTTTTTTTTCCTTGCTGGAAAAATTGTTTCTAGATGGTAATGAACAACAGGACCAAGATTTCCCACCTCGACCTGGGTAAAATAAGGTATTTGAGTTGCTGTAGTCATTTCAGACTGACTCTCCTGGCACTTCTTCAGAGCTGTCCAGATTCTCCTGCTTGGCTCCTGGCATCAAGGAGGTGGCTTCCCTCTGTGCAATAGCTGCATGCCTTAACAAGGGCTATCTGAGGCACTGAGTCACCAAAACACAGTTTTCCCCCTATGGAGAACTTTTAATTGACTTCAAAAACAAGAGGGAAAGTTCTAACTGGGCAGACATTCATCAGTTTTGTTTAGTGTGGAGAAACGAAGGCTGACAAGTCTCTATAGAAATAAATCAGAGTTTTCACAGTGTGTGTGCACATACACACCTGCCCACACATCTACCTACGTGGACAAAATGTTTCAGGGAAACACCTGCAGGAAGTAAGTTGCTTGAAACAACACTGGCACAAGAAGAAAAGAGTATGCAATGGTTGTAAATAAGTTTGCATCTGGAAATTGGAAGACAGCTTCTAAGCATCAGACCATTGAGGTTTCTCAACAGTGTCCCTGTAGAAAGAGCAGAGGCAAATGTATGGTAGGATAGCAATGAGAGTGGGAGCTGTGCCCACTCCAACAGTCAGAAGCTGAACAATGAAGAACCTGACTGGTAGCCAAGGAAGAAGGACTTGGGGGTACTGGTGGATGAAAAGCTGGACATGAGCCAGCTACATGCACTCACAGTCCAGAAAGTCAGCTGTACCCAGGGCTGCATCAGAAGCCCTGTTGCCAGCAGGTCAAGGGAAGGTGATTGTCCCACTCTGCTCTGCTCTGGTGAGACCTTACCTGGAGTAGTGTGTCCAGCTCTGGCCCTTCCTCCACTGGGGCATAAAGCACTGTAGAGCATTTCCCTTTTTCACCTGCCTTTTCTCCATTGTGGACACAGTGCATAAAAAAAAAAAATTCACCTTATCTCCCTGGTGGAGCTGAACAGCAGAGGATCCATATAATTGATTGAGCTGAGTGAATATCAAAACCCTGCTGTAACGCAAAACATGGCTCTGGCAGCAGCCTCTCCCCTTGCCAACAACAGGACCTAGATCTAACCTGCAGTGCCATTCATCCTGCATTGGGCTGACTTGTGTCACACCATACCTGCTGGCTGTCCCACAGAGGAGTTCTTCTTCTTATGTTATTGAGCCAGGATAAGGGAGAATGGGGAGGGGAATAACCCAAAGTACAGCATAATCTTACAATTAAAGATGTCCTCGTCCTCTCTCAGCCAGGCAAGTGGGGCAATGGAGCAGGACATCTGTCTTTCAGTGCTTTCAAGATACATTTCAAGCTCTGCACAGCTGGAGCTATTCAGTAGCTCGGGAAGGAACTCTGTACCCTTGCCAAGGTTCTGCAGCTGCCAAATCTGCCTTTATTAGCAGCAGCATTTCTTGTCCTCCATAGCTGAATACAGAACAAGTCTGACATTATTTTTCATTCAACCTTCCCAAGCATGCTTGGAAAATAGCAATAATCACTTAGTGAGTGCATGCATGTTTCGGAAGTGTCTCCTTCTTCCTATAAATGTGTATACACACACACACGCGTACACTCATAATGGTCTGGATGTAGAGCCCTGCTAAAGCATCAAACATCTCCTTACTGTTCTGGTCAGTTATACTTCTCAGCTACATTTAAACCTGTTGTTCATTATCTGTGAGCTCTCCCATGAACAGGTCTTCGTTTGGGCCATGATGCTCTTTGTAGGTGGCATTCTCATCTGTACAAATGGCTGGAACAGCCCTAAAGTCCCACTTAAGTCCTATTTTAAGGATCTAAGTCATTCTCAAGTGCTCTCTGTGCCTTTTCTGGAGTGAGGTGAACTTAAGCTTGTGCAAATACGTGCCCTGTAGAAGCGAGCCAGGTATCTGTGTGTCAGTAAACTCAGCCTTTCTTCATTCTACTCCGCTGCCTATTTAGGATTCATGGCTGGTCACCTACTGAAGATCAGATTTTAAAGCATTGTGTTAGTCGAGGACCAGAAACAAAACAAGTGATCTTAAGAGGCAAGTCATATACTACAAATGATAGGAGCCACATTAGTTGTCTAATGATGGGTATTGGCTTCATTTGGCACCTGAAACCTTTCAGACTAGGTTTCAAGCAGGCTTGATGTAATGGGGCATGTGAAGGCATGAAAACCACTTCTGGATAACACAAATTTCATGGACGAGTCACAGGCAACCCATAACTTGTCCCAGCTCTCTAGGCAGTACTTACAAGCACATTTTCAGGTATCATAACCCAATTGCCTATGGCACAGTATTACTTCTAAAAACAAGTTCCAGTGTTGCTCTTACCATTTAATGGCTATTCATAATGTGTTTAAATATGTGTATAATATTAGTCCTCTAAGGACCTGAAGCATTTGGCAGACAATGATGGTGTACATTACACAAATGCTGCTGTGATTAGATGGATATTTTAGTTTCCATTCTTCAGGTAGGAGAACTAAAGCAAAGAATTCCCGTGGCTTTCCCATCCCCATCAGAGAAGTCTGTCTAAGAACTAAGAATAGGGCAAAGCTATTTTATTCATGTGAACTATGTATAACCTATCACAGAGTCATGGAAGCAGAATAATGTATATCAAAAGAGACTTGAAAATCACATATTCTGACCAGTTGTTCAAAAAAGAGTTAGCTTAGACCAACTCCAGCTGAGTTTTGAATATCCCCAAGGATGGGTATTGCACAACCTCACTGGGCAAATTGCTCAAATGTCTGACTGCTCTCATTGTGAATTTTTTTTCCTTAATATCTACCTGAAATTTCTGTTCTCACTAGTTGTCTCCATGGCTTCTTGCCCACTGTGCACCTCTAGGAAGAGTCTGTCTGTCTTCACTATATTGTATTCTCATAAAATGAATTACGACCACTTATTTCACCACCTCATAAGATTTTCATCCTTATTTTTACATTTTTAATAGCTATGGTAAAGTCTTCATTTTCTTAAAGACTACTTCTGATGACACAGCTGAGTATGTTCCAGATAGTGTAGAAGAAATTGTACTTTGTGTAGTTGCTCGCTTCACTCAGTGAAGTGGAAAATCAATGCAATATGTAAATCTTGTTAGTCTCTACACTTGCTTATGAAGGTTTTCCTGATATACTCTGGCCACACTAACACTTTACTCCAAAAGAAGTTTCTCCTGGGACGCATCCTCTGCAGATGCAAACTGTCATCACCTTATTAAGTCAATGGGACCATGACGACTGCATTTGTCAAGTTGCATTGAATGAAGCTTCACCAAAAAAAGAGACATGGAACCATATGAGAAAGGATGTCATGAACACCAGGGAACCTGAACAGTGTATATAGCTTTCTTTTGGTACAATAAAGTTGTGCCTGATATCTGTGGTGGGGTCTAGTACAATATTTCTTATTAAATTTGTATAGCTGTCAAGTAAGCATATTAATGCTAGCATAAAAATCTGCCTACTTTCTGTTTCCCATGCTACCTCAGTACTAATTGGTAGCTGTATACATATAGGCCTATGCTTACTGTAAGAATATAGATGTCTGTAAGCTATATAGAATAGATCATGTATGCCTGGGAGGACTATTTAATTCACCTTTTGAGGATACAAAAATATCTCCAGGGCACCACAGTATAAGAAAGACATTGAGGTGCTGGAGTGGGTACAGAGAAGAGCAACAAAACTGGTGAAGGGTCTGGAGCACATGTCTTGTGAAGACCAGCAGAGAGAACTGGGGTTGTTTAGCCTGGAGAAGAGGAGGCTGAGGGGAGACCTTATTGTGCTCTACAACTCCCTGAAAAGAAGCTATAGTGAGGGAGGGGTTGGTCTCTTCTCCCAAGTGACCAGCAATAGCATGAGAGGAAATGGGCTTCAGTTGTGCCCTGGGAGGTTTAGATTGCATATTACAAAGATTTTCTTTCCTGAATGAATGGTGAGGTGTTGGAGCAGGCTGACCAGGGTGCTGGTGGAGTCACCATCCCTGGAGGGGTTCAAAAAACGCATGGACATGGTACTTCAGGACATGGTTTAATGGTCATGGTAGTGTTGGGTTGATGGTTGGACTTGATGATCTTGGAGCTCTTTTCCAGCCTTAATGATTCTATGATCTTTTTTTGAAGAATGAATGAACAGAAATTTGCAAAGGGCATTTTGTTACATTGTAATTATTCTCTTGCTAAAAACAAGACATACTAAAGTCACATAAACCAGTAGTGAGACACCAGGTCTGCATGGAAAATAAAAGCATTCACATCCTTCCTACTTTATGCAACAAAGTCCAATAGAAAATGACAGCAAGGACCAGTTACCATGCAGTGTCTTTCCTGGAAACAGAATTTCTGTTGGGTTTGCTGATGTACAGGGAGCAGCTCTGTGACAGAAGCACCACATTGAAGCATCATTGGTGTTTTTCTGCAAGTCATGTGCTAGCACAGGGGCATTAGTACATGCCAAGTTTGGCCCTGTGCCTTTTTAGCTCATCCTTCTAATGCAGGGAATTATTCTGCCAATAAGTATTTCTGTGCCTGCTGTGATAGTGTCCTCCAACTGCCTTTATCCTGCTGTTCAAAATTAGTGACATAGAGAGAAAGAATAACTGCAACAAGCTGAACACTTTATAGGACAAGTTCCTCAGAGCAAATGCTCTAGAGCTGCTTTTAATGGCATTTTCGTTCCATCCATAAAAAGCTAAGCAAGTTAGACCCTTCTCAAATGCTTGCAGCATAGTTGCCCTTTGCTTTTTTAATTTTTGGAATAGCTTTACTTGGTCAAAGATGTCATTTACTGCAACTGACATTCTTTGGAATAAGAGTGAAATTCCATCAGACTTCAAATGAACCCTAATTACGTTGCAAATAGGTAGCAGGAGTGTTCCTAAATTTAACACTACAGCTCTGCAACCAGCCAAAGAGTGAGATGGTTTTAATTTTAGTCCAAGTATGGATTGTTTGGAGTGTTTTCATTATTTTATTTTACTGCAACTTCTAAAAAAAAAAAAAAAAAAAAGAGAAAAATTCATAACAGCAAACACATCTGTGTTACATATTTTCCCTGTGTGGCATTGCAACAGCTTCAGTCTATGAAAATTAATGGACTGTAACAATATGGTTGGAATTTAAATGCAGAGTTGGCGCCAGAATCAGGAAAAGGACAGCATTCCCTGATTATGGAAATGTGCAGGTCACCTTTTCTCACTTACACAACACTGAAAGGAAGAATATCCCTATTGGTGTCCTATTTATATTGTCAGCATTAAATCCATCCACACAGTGGATGTAGTGCTGTACTGTAGTGCTCTGCTGCCTCTGCTAAGATGTGCCAGACTGACTCCCTCTGATGTTGACATCATTTTTCCTCAATTACTAAACATGAAAGTTTATCCAAGAGTGTAGCTTCCATAGAGGAGAGTTTGGCATAGAGAGAACTTCAATGGATTTTACTAGGCCAAGTCATAAATTGTGTGTAGCAGTCCCAGTGTTCTCGTGTATGAGATATTGATCTCCCAACCTGAGATCATGGGTTTGGATCCCACGTAGGTAAGACTTTTTTCTCCTAGTCAAAAAATGCAAGAAAAGGAACTCTTTACCCTACAAAGAGCAAAGGTATGCATTAAATGAGAGCTGTACAAAGGCATCAGTTGTTGAGAACTGCACTGGTGACTATGACCAGCTATGGATGTACATTAGCTCAATAAAGACTCAACACATCTTGTCAGGTAAAAATAATTTTTCTAAGGAAAAAGACAAGGATGCATTAGTCTGGTTGGTTTGGGTAGGCCGTATATATTCTGTCACCAAAGGGCTTTTAGGACACAACAGGCAAACCTGTGGGGGATGACCTGCTTTTAACAGATACTGGACAACTAGATAAGGACTAGTGGGCTTCCTAAAGTCCTTCCCCACGCTGTGGTTCAACAGTCAAGGACCTCTCTAATCACTTTATTTTGACAATTGTATACAGATGTTAAAGGATTAAATTTTGAATGCTGCATAAGCTTGGTAATAAATCACAATGACACAGTCTCTAACACCTGCCCTGGGTAGCACTTTACTTGGTACAGGTGCACATATTTCCCAATCCAGATGGATACAACATCTCTCTCAGTGTGAATATCCATAGGACAACAGGGCAAGATTAGCAGAATGAGGTGTTAATTTTTATTAAACATTATGGTACAGCTGGAAAAGTTAAACGAGTGTTTGGGTGCAGAAGTCCTTCCTTAAGTCTGAAATAGAAGCAGCAGACTTCAAAACTAAACAACAATGGGCAACACTTGCTTTACTGAATTTATCATAGACCATTTCTGAAAGGAAAGGTAGTAGGCACAGGTAGAGAAAAAATGTACAGGGAAGGTGCTTGAGGGACAGAGATGGTAAGGTGGCTATCTCCTACAAGCCAGGTATAATGTCCACAGTTATTGGTGTCTATTGGAGCTGTCAGCTTTAGCTACCAGGTATATCTTTGGCAGATAGAATCATAGAATCATTAACGCTGGAAAAGACCTCCAAGATCACCAAGTCAAACCATCAACCCAACACTACCATGACCATTAAACCATATCCTGAGTACCATGTCCATGAGTTTTTTGAACCCCTCCAGGGATGGTGACTCCACCAGCACCCTGGTCAGCCTGCTCCAACACCTCACCATTCTTTCAGGAAAGAAATTCTTTGTAATATGCAATCTAAACCTCCCAGGGCACAACTGAAGCCCATTTCTTCTCGTTTTATTGCTGGTCACTTGGGAGAAGAGACCAACCCCTCCCTCACTATAGCTTCTTTTCAGGGAGTTGTAGAGCACAATAAGGTCTCCCCTCAGCCTCCTCTTCTCCAGGCTAAACAACCCCAGTTCTCTCTGCTGCTCTTCACAAGACATGTTCTCCAGACCCTTCACCATCTTCGTTGCTTTTCATGTACTCACTCCAGCACCTCTATGTCTTTCCTATACTGTGGCAACCAAAACTGAACCCAAGACTCAAGCTGTGGCCTCACCAGTGCCGAGTGGGTGGGCATGATCACTTCCCTACTTCTGCTAGACACTATTTTTGTTACAGGCCAGGATGCTACCCGGGCACACTGCTGGCTCATGTTCAGCCAGCTGAACATTCAGATGTTTTTGTAGGTTTTCTTTGCAGCTCATGGAAAGTTTGAATGCTGATCTTGAAGTTCCCAAAGCTGGGCTTGTAGAGGGCTGGAAAGAGTTTCTCAATTTTGAAGTACTTTCTTCTTTCATATCAAGGAGCTAGTGTCTGTTCCCCAACTCAGGATACGGAGAATCCTGACCAAGATACTGGTAAAAAACCCAATGAAATAGTCGTGTCCACAAGTAATAATCAGTGGAGAAGCTGCATCTCCCAAGGCACAGCTTGTCAGCTGAGGCACAGCAGACAACCATGACTATGCTGTTAACCTGCAGTGAGAGGGAGGTAACACAATATCAGCTTAAGCCTCAGCGAGAGTCCTAAACCAGTGTATTTAAGCTGTCATCTGCAGCAGCCTTAGAAAATACACATTACATGTTACCATGGCTCAGTTGGTGCCTAGTGACAGAATTGCTTATCTAAACCTTAGGGAGCATTTCAAGCTTGTCATATGCAGAAGACATTTGTCTTTGTGATCTCCAGCATCTCCTTTGCACAGTGAAGGAGTGAGCAGAAAGCACAGCTCACGCTCCAGAGGAAGGGCTGTGTATGAGTTTGAAGGCTTGCCTGTGTTAATTAAACTTCCCTTCTTTTGACCTCAGAAAAAGGAAAAACCTTGATGGTGCCAGATTCTCACATCCAAAGGAGTATGTAAAGCTCTGTTCATGGAAACCATGAAATTGGAGAAGCCAGAGATGTGGAGTGAGAGAGGCGAAGACTCTCACAAGCAACTTAGTCCTTTGGGACATTCTGCCCATGGTCCAGAATACTCTCCATTATTTTTCCAAACTGAAATACCAGAAATATTGGTAAGGACAATTTAATTCCTATCCATGTGAGCATCCAATAAAAGTGGTCTAATGCTGAGTTTATTGTTCATTCTGCTTATTTTACTAATGCCTTGTCTTTGCTCTCTATTGCAGACTTGCTCACCTCAGTCACCTGTAGTGTCCTGCCTAATTTGGAAATTCCTGAGACAGTCAGCCAAGAATTGAGATTTGACAGTTCTCCCATATGGATATAATTTAGTGTATTTTATACAAATAAGTGCATCCTGTCTGCAGTTCAGGAGCCCCCTGGGCCACCAACTGCCATGAATAAAGTTAGGCTCCAGCTTTGGAAAAATGGCTCCAAAAAGTTTGTGAGTGGGCAAGAATCACATTTTCCAAAATATCTCTAAATTCTAAAATATTGCAAGATGTTGATTATTTTGGTGCTTTTTCCAAGATAAATTAATCGATAACCTTCCCACGTGTCATTTCACAGCTATGCCTTATATTCAGGCCTCTGGGAGCCCCTGGCTGCTGGACTCATTTGTTTGCAAGTATAACTGATGTCAATTTGTTGTTTCAGTGAGCAGGGCAGCCTGCCAGCTTCTTCTGTGACAAACTGATTTTATCGCTATTAGATTCTCATTTCTGCTGCAGTGCATTAAGTACTTTGTCACTGAAATACGTGCAATGGCGCTAATGATGGATTTACTGTTCCCCTGAGGTGTGCAGGTTGGGAAAAATACCCAGGCCTTGGCTGGCTGGAGAAACTCACCATCACCCCTATAGCTAGGTACAGGAGCATTTTGCCCAGGAATGATCCATTTCAGATTTGACCCTTTGGGTGCAAGAATGGCCCAAAGTAGCAATTGGAGGTACTAAAGGCTATGAAGAGGTGTTGGTAGTTCCAAAAATAAAAAGAAGCAAGTTATGGCAAGATAACAGTGTTTTGAACAACTTATTTTTTCCTGGACTTAAACTTTGTTAGCTCATCAGCCAGGCAATGAAGCACATGATCTGCACACTTCCTCAGGTCTCCTCCCCTGTGCAAGAGGACGTGGCAAGTATTTGTGTCATTATAATGATGGGGCAGAGGTCCATGGCTATGGCAAACTCTAAGTGGGAGAGCTGATGTTTTCAGGAGGACCCCACATTTATGAGCACCAAAAATGGCAGACAAGAAAAGCATCACATATCCCATCCCCTACTGCGCCCTCCCTGAAATTCAATATTTCAAGGAAATATTTATTTCTCCTTTTGATGGTGATACATTGACGTGGTTTAGGAGTAACTCCACAGTCCCCTGATATTCACAGAGTTCTAGTTTTTATAAAATAGATACCCAGGCCTCTCATTAAGACCTCCATCATTGTTCAATTAGCATTTTGACATCTACCATAACAACACTTGGGTCTACATAACTGAGTGATGAAGACACCAATCATCTGCAAGTAGGTGGTGGACCAAAGGGCACTTCTTTCAGAAAATAGTTTTACCATGTGCTTAATTCCCAATGAAGTGGAGCTAAGCGCTTGCTTAAAGGATTTTCTGAATAAGAACGGACATACGACCATGCTTAAGAGATTTCTTGAGTCTCTCCATAAGGTGGATTTTTACTGGGCTCAATAAGATTTGACTGGAAACCAGAAACCTTTTTCCTAAGTTTTTGTGGCTCGTATATTTGTTCAATCTTTGCCAACATAGGGGGGGTAAAACAGCATTTAAACACAAAGAAAATGAGTGAAACAAGATGCCAATTGAAAACAGAAACTCCACCATGGAGAAAATGGTCATTTAAGTTTTCCTTCATATGTTATTAAATGCAAGAAAGCAATAAAGTAATAAAACCACCCAATTTCATTAGGTGGTTGAAATAAGTGTATATCATCAATGGAGATATTAGGTTGCATGAGTGTCATCACCAAGCTCTTTAACGGCCTTCCACTCCTAAAGGGCTGAGTGTTTTGTTCTGGGTGCAGAGCCCCAGCTCCATTTAACTTCAGTGGACACATGCTCTCCATCTGTGTGTCTGGGATACTTCCTACCAATTGCTTCAAAAAGGAACATTTCCCACATGCATTCTGAGCTGTCAGAAGCAGCCCTATAATTTATTGATTTGACCTGATCCAGCTAAATGGGTTCAGCTCCATCCAAAGAGGTTTTAATAAAAACTGGGTACAGTGCAAGAGAAAATGTTCATGGAAGTCTCCTGAAATAAGGTGCAGAAGTGCTTCTGGCAACATGTTCACACAGTTGCAAGCAAAGAGGACAGCACAGCTCAATGAATTTCTGTCTGGGAGCTGAGCTGCAGTTAGTGTCCATATGAGCACCCTTAGCCCACTGCAGCTAACTGGTCCACTTCAAAGATAGAAACATTTCCCACCATTGAGATTTGGATGCAGGGTAACTATATTTTATGTGTATGTATGTACCACTTAAAAGAGAGCTAAATTACTGCTTTCTGCAGTAAAAACACGTATGGCAAGAAATTCACCCTGATGAGGAAGTTTGCCACTGGGCATAAGTGCTCTGCATATTGGTTCTTTGTATGTGGAGTGAAGTGTCACTTCAAGTCATTTCTTACAGCATCTCTGTGGGAAAATACAGTGTCAGGACAGAGGCCTGAATACAGAGAGGCTTTTCTATAACCTATTTCCATTTATTTTTTAATAGAGTTGTACATATTCATTATGCATTTTGTGGCTGTGTTCTCTGTTGTAGAGTTATGCAATAAAATTTCTCTGGGCACATGCAATAGCAACATCTATGTCTAAATGTTTAATAGTTTTCTTGGGAGCATTATACCCACACCTTCCCTTCTGCCAGGTATGGAGCCTTGTGCATCTGTCTGAGGCATTTCTCTGCACATTTCTAACAGTAATTTTGGAAAGGGTGGTTTACTGCCTTTGAAATTCAGACCTGACCTAATCTTTTATAAAGGTTTGGACAAAACAAAACAAAACAAAACAAAAAAAAATAAAAAGGAAAAAAAGGGAGGGAAAGGGGAAAAATGTTATTAAATTTCTGTGAAAATAAATTTTGCTTCTATATTTCAAAGAGCCGGCAGACCTGATCTAAACTTGATGCCTTCTCTGACTTTGGCAAAATTACTCTGGGATGACATCAAAGTCACCCAGCCTCGTCTGGGAACTGGATATTTCATTCTCTTTGTTGGTAGTGAAATGCCTCAGTCTTAGGAAAGGGGTAAAGAAGGTACAATGATTGAGAAAGCACAGGCAGATAACTGAGGTAAGCAGTGTGAGAGTGAGTGGTCCTCACACTGCAATGTGAGAGTGAGTGGAGTTTTATAGGGTATATTTGTAAATCTTCCTTGGCAAAGGTCTTTTTTCAGAAGCCAGAAGCTGACTGGCAGACTTACTGGCAAAATGTTATGTTCCCATCCTGGAGATGAGGGATGGGTCAGGGACACCAGCGGTCTCCAGAAAAATCATCAAAAATCCTACCAGAAGACACAGAGAAGCCAAGGACAGCAGCATGGTGTGCCACGAGGAGCCAGCGGATGAGGTGGGATGTTAGGAAGGAGCATCCCTTGCCCCAGATTCCCAGGTTATCATGAAGCAAAGCAGTGCTCACAAATGCTGCACTTGTGTTGCTTGTGAGAATAAATCCCTCATGTTTTGCACTATGTGGAGCAAACAAAAGTGGGTCTGTGTAGATACTGAAACTCAAAAAACCGAGCAAAAGTTCTGAGCTACCTTGGTGCCACCTGAGCTCTGTTCTTTCATGCCCTTAGCAGCACTGAGTACCTTCAAGTGCAGCTGCATGCTTTGGCTCGCCTTCTGCAAGTCAGTCAGTTCAGGTTTGGCAGGAGCTGGAGAAATAAGTGCAAATAATTGAAGTTTTGCTTGTTCTGAAACTTCAGGTTGATGGCTTTATGAGGAAAGTCCCAAATTGCTTTGTATATCTTACTGAAGTGCCTCATAGACTGATTAAGAGGTTGGTTACCCTGCATAGAAACACTGTAATGAAAGGAGAGATAGAGGCACCTTCTAATATCACATCCATCCTCTGCACTCTACCACTGTTATCAACCACAGCTTGAGATTGTTACTATATTAGTGCAAACACCTCTATGCAGATCAAAACCAGTTTAGCAATATGAAAAGAAAGCCTTTATGAACATTTGAGATGTGTTGCTGAGACAGATTTGGCCCATTGAAGTTTATAGAGAGCTGCTCTCAGGAGGTCATATGTAGAACAAAATGACGAGGCTGTTGCATTTATCAATTTACTGGCAAAGTTGTTTACATTCTAAGGGTTAGAGTTAATATTTATTATTTAATTTTCTCTACTGACCCACAAGGAGAAGATTCTCTTTTACATAGACATGAGTAAAAAAATCTGCACAGAAATAGTCAACAAGACCAGAACTGACAGGCAGTGGTTGGGAGGTGCAGTGCTGTAATTATATTAGAGGTGATCTGAGCTTGAATTATTGTTATTTTTTTGCTATATGAATAGTCCATGAATATGATACTTATATTTACTTGGTGATCTCATGAAAGAATTATTGTTCCTTCATTCTGGCAGCATTACCAGTGTGCTCAGCCCTGTGCAAAGATGAAGCAACATACAGCTCTGACCACTGAAAGTAACATGAATTTTGAACTCAACCCACACTTTAAACTTCCAAATTTGCATTCACAAAATAGCTGAATACTTGCTGTCAGCAAACTTTCATGCTACCATAGTTCAGATGTTGAATATTCACAGAAAGTGACTGTGGTCTAGTTAAAATTAATTTTTTAACCTAAATGAATGTAAAAGTCTGTTTTTCCACCTTCCCCTGCCCTGCATATTCATGCACTCCACATTTAAGCAACACACTTCCTCATCCACCGAATTTCCACTGAGTTTCAGGTATGTGCTCATGTTGAGCAACTACTTACACATGTTTTTCTTGAATGAGGGAGCAGAGCCTTGGTCCCAGAAATGGGGAGGGTGCAGTCTGGGTGGAATTCCAAAAGTTTGGGGCTGGGCTCCCTGTGTTGCCAATGGACAGAGATGAGCTCCCCAAAGACAGGTACCTCACATTCTACTTCTTGCCATGCCTACAAAGGGAACTGAAGGAACCAGCTGGGAATTGACACCTGATTTTTAAAGAAACTTGGGTTAGCAGAATGAATCCTAATCCATACTTAGTTAGCACTGTAAGCAATATTCTAACTCCAGCCTAGTTTGAGTTGCAACTCTTTCTGTTCAGTTACTTAACAGGAATATCAAAGTTGTAATGCTGGTGTCTTACAGTATCATTCCTGGAAGCTGGAAGAGAATACTGTACGCTGCAACTTCCAGAAAGGGTTTATTTTAAAAACCTTTGCTTATTCATGAAGCTTTTCATAGAAACGTACCGTTTTATTTACCTGAATTAAGTTCTGGATCCTGCCCAGGTTTTTCTCTTCAGCTTTGCTAACAGTGGGTTTCTGTCTGTTCCTACAATCCATCTGTGTTCTGCTCAGAGAAACGCCTTCCTGGAGCAGGCCCTGTGTTTGTGGAAGATCTTGCCTTTGGAATAGGGGTCCATGATTTCTCATGGTCAGGTTTGGTGATTAAGATGGCATCTACCTCAAATCCACCTGTGGAAACAAACAACGTCGCAGCTGTGGATTTGCTGTTGAAATGAAACACCACACTCTCCAAATACAGGGAAGGAGACTGGATACTCATGATAACTCTTGGGGAACCTAGTTTCTGTTGCTCAGGCAGTTCAAAACACTTTTCAATTACTCATTTACTGAGCACACCCATGAGACATACACATGGGGAAATATCATGACCCTTTGTTATCCAGGTGAGGTGCAGGAAAATTAGAGTATTAAAGTTATTTAGATCCTTAAGCTGACACATCTCTCATATCCCTGGATGCTTAAAGTTAGATACCTGATTTTGATCTAATCTATCATCTTTTACATCCCTTTTTTAGGATTAAATGAATTACCTTCTGATGCTACCCATTTCTCTCCAATTAAATATAATTTGCTCAGGCTTAGGCCTTTATTTTTCACAAATAAAGCTTTTCACTGAGGCATTTGTGGTCTCAGTAGACTTTCACCTCTGAAAGAGCGTAGGCTTTGGGGAATTTTAAGGTTCCTTTTTCTCTTTGTCTATAAAACAGGTAGAAAGATGGACAGGAAGTGTGCGTGTGGGATTGCAACACATGTTGTTACAATAGTCCTTGTTTTCTGGTTTTCCCCTTCAAGGTTGCTCTAGCAGCCCACATCCGCTGAGGCCCTGTGATTTTCATTCACCATGTGACAGCTTAGTAGTAAAATTCAGCCAGTGATCTTTGTTATGAAAATTGATTCTGTATTTTTGTAATTTCATTTATCTATTGTGTGATATCTGAAAGAGTATGAACACTACATGAAGACCTACTGTCATCTAGTTGGGCTTACTAAAGGTTTTAAGAATATATTTTGCTTTTACCACATTGCACACCATAAGCAGATCCGAACAACAAGTAAAAGTCATCTTCTACCATATGTCAAGGGCCTGATGAAATAATCAAGCTAAGAAAAAGAGTCAAATAGTGCAGGGTTAGCACACGGCCCTGGTGTACTAACACTGTCTGGTATGACAGAATCATAGACCAGCCATGGCATGCAGGCCATCAGCAGCTTGGAGTCAGCAAGGACAGATGACCTGAGATGTCTCACAGATGTATTCCAGACTATAAATGCCACCCTCAGTATAAAGAAGGAAGTTTACTGGGGAGAGGGTTCTCCTGATGAGGTTTCTTCCTCAGAATTCTCCTCTTCCTTCTCAGGAGGCCTGCTTTCCTCTTTATTGTGACCACTGTACATCTGCTGGACTGAGTATAAATTTGTTTAATCATAGAATGGTCAGGGTTGGAAGGGACCTTAAACATCACCAAGCTCCAACCCTTCCGGCATAGGCAGGGACACCTTCCACTAGACCAGGTTGCTCAAAGCCCCATCCAACCTGGTCATGAACACATCCAGTGTTGGAACATCCACATTATGCATCCACAGCATGAAGTGTTGGGTTTAAACCCCCAGCCCTGAATGAGGCTTATCGTATGGGGGATGTCCACAGCCAGGCAAGAAAGACCCTCCTGACTGGTTTTCACCCAGGGTCTGGCCAGTCTTAGGAGGGAAGTGATTAGGAGATCACCACCAGGTGCCCCCACCTTCCACATTAACTTGGAGGTGGGGCAAGAAGCCACCTCTGTAAGAGCTGGCTCTGCTTGCAGTGGGATTAGGAGGTTTGACTATCTAGGGTTTGTGTTGTGTGAGGTTCTGGCTGTTGAAAGGGCTCCTTGACTCTTCATGGCAAGTGGAGTTCCCAGGATGGTGATGAAGCTGTTGCTTAGTCCTTCCTATACAGCTGGGCTCATGGCCTGGCTGCTCCCTTATTCGTGACCACTGTGGTGAGTGAGTGTATTGCCTTGTTCCTACCTCTGGTTGTCTGGCACTTTGAGTCTTTGGTGTGTGATGTAGTAGTGGAGGGAGGACTCTGGCTGCTGGTCTGCCTGTTAATGATAACATTCTATGTTGGGCAAGCAGTCAGCAGAAGACAGCATTACTATGACATTGGTATTAGTTATCTCAACCTGTGAGTCTCCTTTCCTTTTCCCAATTCCCCTTCTTGGGTGGTGAGGGGCCTCGGGTGATAAAGCAAGGGAAGACCAGTTTAGCCTGGGTTCCTGTGTGATGAAGCTGAGAGTCAAGGAGCTAGAGGATGCCATGTTTGGTGGAAAATTACTTTATTTTCTTTGGCTGACAATTACAAACATGTAAACCCTTTAGTCCTCAGAGGAAGGGCAGAATGCAGGGCTGCAAGCAAGAACCAGGATTATCTCTGTTCAAAGCTGGGACCTTATGTGTGAACTGGTGGAAAGTAAATAACTGACTGCTTCATATGTCTGAGCAAAATACTAAAGGGCTAGAATGAATCAGTAAAAGGTACTGACTGTGGAAAATGGCATACTGAAGGCCTTAGTGTGCATATTTTGTTAGCCTGCTCCAAGATGTCCCACACTTCAAGGTTGACCTGAAACACACTGAGACCCAGAGATGTCTGCAATGTTGGAACAGCTGCATCTTAACTCTTATTCTTAGGTTTACTTGAATAAATATCACCAGGGCTGAGACCTATCATAAAGAGCTTTAGAAAGCTGACAAAGTAACAAAGACACCTCACAAAATAGGTCTTGAGCTGAATGCCGGGCTAATATTCTCTAATCCCAAAGGACTTTTCAAACAAACATATCCCCACAGAGGTCTAGTTACTCAACAACTGGCATTTAAAATAGGTACATTACTAAGATCCAGCATTCTGTGCCTCTGTTTATATTCTGAAAATCAATATCACAAGAGGAGGAAAGGGTCTTTGCCTGTTATTATCCTCATGACTTTACAATTCCTTCTCCCCCCCATTCCCTCCTGAGATGTCTGTGAAAAGCTAGGAGCAAATAACATCTTAATTGCCCATGAAAAGTATACTTAACTGCTAATATAAATATATACTCAGAAGGAGGACTTCAGGCTTCAGAATATCTTATTATTTAGGAACTGTAATTATTAACTCAGTGAGTAAATGAACCAAGATTTTCTTGGGTTCTCAAACTGAAGATTGTATCAGATTGTTGATAAGAATAAAATGAGTTTTACTTTGGATTTAGTTTATTTTTGCTTATCTTTTCCCTCTTATTCTTAATCTTCTTAAATGAAAAAGATGATGAAAGGGAAATAAATATATATATGTCATTAGATCAGCCATATACTGACTTTCTGAAAGAAGGGCTGTAAGTCCATAGAACCATATAAGAAAGAAACCGCTAAGCCATTAGACTTTCACATTCCAGCCAGTGCTCAAGGGTTCATCTTGCAGTTCAAGAAAGTTGAAACTTTGAGTTTGAATCTATGCTTGTCTAGCTTTTTCTCTTTCAGCATGTCTCCTGGTCAGATAGAATATCTCAGTGAGCAAGTGTGTACAAGATGGACAGATATTCTTGTACTGTTCCAGCTGCTCAGCAATCAGGTGATCTACCCGGGGCTGCCAAACATGGCTTTTCTCCAATGTAAGAAATGTATTTATAGGGGGATTTGTTTGTTTTTATTTGTCTTACCCCAGGGATGTGTTTGAGCAACAAAGCTCATTGTAACCATGCTATACGCTATTATCTAGCTCTTCTTGGCAGTAGAGTTCAAAGGAGCTCACAGAGCAGCTGGAAAGCATCACTATCATTGTTTTTGGCCATATGGAAACTGAAACATGGAGATAACAACATTCAGTTCAACAGACACCAGCCCCAGTGATACCAGTTATCCTGCATAATCCTGCAGAAACCAACAGCACATTGTAAAAGGAAGACTACTAGTTATGTAAGGCTGCTGAAAAGTCTGCACTGAAGTGATCTGAGTCTATAATGCACAAACTCTGAACACTTCAAAGTAGTCCTATACCAAATGACAACCCCACAGAGGAGCAGTGCTCTTTTGTGCAAGAGGAAGATCTGGTGTCATGCACCAGAGACAGTTTCAGTCTTATCTTGTTTAAATCTCGTTATCTTGTTTGAAGCCAAGGGAACATTTCCAGTGTGTTGCTGTGATGTTAAGACTACAAGGCGTCAAAGTGACTCTATCAATTTACATGGGCAAGCCCCTGTACCTGTGAGCTGGATGCAGGAGAAAGGAGCATGCTAGAGATAAACAAGATAATTCAAGGATATCCTGGTGCATTAGCTGAAGCAGCAGGGTGCATAATAGTTGAGTTCAGTGTCAAAAGGCAGCATGGTGACAACAGGTTGGAGCCACCCAGCCCTAGAGCTTCAGGGTTTAACTTGAACACAAGGTTTCAAAAGCAACAGATGCATGAAGAAGATCTGCAGACCAAACCTGTAACTTTTCATTTATTGACACCATTTTCTGTGGAGTCTGATGGCTCAGAGGGCCATGTTGATTGAGGTGTGTACATACTGGCAACTCCATTACATGCAAAACTATTGCTCTGGTGTGTCATTTCCAGATGTGGAAGGAGATGTGGAGGAGCTGTGTTTGTGTGAGCAATAGGAGGTTATCTCCAAGAGCAGCCTAATGTGGGGAATTAACAGCTGTATGAGCCATGTTTTCCTTCTCCAGGTGGATATATGATTCCTTGTAAATCAGGACTATGTACACATTTTCATAATATCCCCCTCATAGTACTGGGGTCTCTGTGGCTGCTAGTATCATGTGGGATGAAAAAAATTGCAGAAATATTGCCCCTTCATCTTGTTCCAAGATGTTCCATAATCTAACGGAAGGGTAAGTTCTGTTGTGTCTCATGGTTTTGAAGAGTCTGCAGTTAGGTTTTGATCTCCGTTATATGGATTAGAAAAGTTCCTTGTAAATAAACGGTGCTTTGAAGACAGCAGCCTCTCAGTCCGATTCGTACAGCCAACATATACCAAGGGCAAGTCTAACTTTTCCTCTGGCTGGATTAGACTTCCTCTCAAAATTAAGGGTTGATGGGATAATTTCTTGCAGATACAGACTGTCCAGTGCAGGCTTTTAGCAAATAAAATAATGCAAAGAAAACAAGTGCAGAATAGAGGCAGACCCCCAGCCCCAGTCAGGTCACTCGCCTCTGCCTCTGTCCTGATGCAGCAGATAATTTTTCTTAAGAATTCCTTTACATTGGTAAAAATTGCAAAAAGACAAAATAAAGGAACATGCTGTCAATATTCAAAGTTTCCTTGATATTGTAGAATTTAGAGAGTGGAAGTCACATATACTTTTGTCTATAACTTCCCAATGTGAAGATAATTTTTAAAATCGCAGATTAAAATAAGAAAGATTTGGCAAGGAAAAACAATCACTAATTTTTAGTATTCTTCAAAGGTAAAGAAAAGTAAAGGAATAGTATATGAATAAAAATTATTTAATTTAAAATAGAATGATACAACAAAACTGTTTAATTGACAATAAATTATTTTAATTTTTTGAATTACCATTTGAAATGGTTAAAAGTGTTACTCAAAAAAAATTAATTTTTTAATAAAACCTGTTTTCCAAGGAAAAAATTATGTAGAACATCTTTCATGCAAGTAAAGAATATGAATGTGTCACCAAGTTCTTTGAAGCATCCTGTAACTTGGATGTAGTTATCTCTAATGTTAGCTTGCAACCATGAAAGTGACATGTATTTCTTTTTTTTGGCACTATAATGACTTTATAAAGACTGTAAAACTGTGGAACATCAGTGTTTAAAAAAAAAAAAAAAATAAAGGAATTTGGCTGCCCTTATGAATCTTTTGTGCTATTTCGACAGCGGGTCTAACACTCTTCTGCTTCAGAGAAATGAAAGAATCTCAAAATAAGCAATTATATCCAATAATCCCTGAAATTCAGTGAGTTCCCAGAGGAATGGAGGTACAGGTGTCCAGAAGAGGCAATCTCTTCTGGAGGTGGATAGCAGCAAGGCAGAGTGGTAGTAGGATGTCACATATTTTCAGACTTGTTTGTACAGTTGGGAAGAAACAGAAGTTTCACAGACTAAGTTTTGAAGTGTTTAGGACCCAAAAGAATAAAAGAGCTGTTCTGACAAGCCTCATCTCAAAGTGAATACTACTTTGGTAAGGGTGGGAAATACCTGTGCATTTACCAAGTGGCTGAAACTGAGTGGTCGAAAGTCTTTAGAGGTAATAGAAGAGCTTCTAACTGGAGAGAGATGACTTCTTCCAGTTTTCTTCCAAACATCTCTTCTTTGTTGAAGGAAAGGAACAGGAGGTTTTCATGTTTTCATTCTGGGCTGTGCTCCCCTAAGGATCGTTCCACATTTTGGAGGGAAGTCCAGAATAGCAGAATTTAAGATTAATCATTGTTAATCTGTCTCTGAGGTGACTCATTCCAATCTATCTTTGTATTTTGAACTTCACAAAAAGAGAAAGGCTTTGGATAACACTGAGAGCCTAGACAATTTGTGTATGTTAATATCAACAGAGGAAAATATTAACATTGCAGGTAAGATCCAGATTCCTTAACTGAGCCTGGATCTCTCAATTGCCATTTCTGTGATACTGGCTTCCATCTGGAGGTTACTACCAAGAACAGCTTGCCATAGGCTTTAACTGCAGTCAGATGATCAGTAATTTTGTCAGTGTGAACAATCTAGATGACACACCATGCAATCTGTTACAGTAGATGCTGGAAAATTCAGATGAGACACCAGAAATCCTCCATCATCGTGCCACACCAAGCTGCTGCCTTTGGTGCACACAATTGCTCCCAAGGCTGCCTCGAGGCAACCACTTGCCCTTGTGGCAGCTTCCCAGACACATCCTGGCAGGTTGCACCATCCTCTTGGGACCTCCCTCCAAGGGCAGTACAGATATACCCAGTGATAGGGATGTCGGTGCAGTGGCAGGCAGCTGAAGCAAAGCCACAAAGCCCATTTCATCCCTCGGGGGCTTTGCTGGCAGCTCCTGGTGTGCAGTGCTCCGCCTGCTATCGCTGCAGCCGGGACCGATACCCCCCTGCTGTGCTTCATCCTGCTCTTTCAGGCAGAGCTGAACAGAGTCAGCAATGTCACTTGTCCAAGGCCACCCAGAATGAGCACAGGGCTTGGAATAGGATCCATGTCTCCTTGCTCTCAAGCTCAAGAGGGGGGGTTTGGCCTTTTTTTTTTTTTTTTTTTAAGAACAAGACCTTCCTTCCTGTAGGTTGCTGAGCGCCCTGGCACCAGCCATAGCAAATTGTCCCAGCTTCAGCCCTATACAAGAATGAACTGGGCACAATTTCCAAGAGATCCAAGGGCCATCTGCTGGGACACAGGGAGAGAGCCTTCCAATCCAAACAAAGCAGCGAAAGAATTATGCAAAACTGCTTCTCCATCCCCTTCTTTCCCACTCTTTCTCTTTGCATCGTGCTGACAGAGTGTTTCTCCTGGCTGAGGCCTGGCTGCTGGTACGTCCTCCACATGGGCTTCTGTGGCCCCCCAGGGTAGAAGGGCTGTGTCATAGAGAGGTTCAGGTTTTCATAAACTGGCTTCATTTCACATGGGTAGGAAACTTAGCCCTGTCTTAAATTTTTCATCAAGGAAACTCCTACCTCATTGAAACTAATAAATAGATAGAGAAAGAAAGACAATTTTTTTACTTGGACAATTCCAAGTATTTTGATTCAAAGAAATGGATCTTTTTTTTTCTTTCTTTCTTTTACATAGAGTTTTCTGGCTGTGGGTGAGGGGTTGGAAGGCCCTATGCATTGCCCACCTACAGACACCTGCCCCGGCACTTCTCTACCAGCCATGTGGCTGAGATGCCACAGGCAGCTTGATAACAAAGCACGTGGGACAGGAAAGAGGAAATGTAGATCCGAAGTTACATCCAAAACAAAGTGCGAAGCAAATTTAATTTCAAAATGTCAAAATAGCACATTTTGACTCTGTCAGAATTTTTTCTCTTTTTCATATAATTGTGAAAAACTTTCCAGTTGAGATGACGTTCAGCTCTCTGAGGGGAAAGACCTCCATCAAAGCTTTCCCAAATAGCCCCAGAGGAGATGTTTCATTTCCTAATGAAATCCATTTTCTAATGGATTAAATACTACTCTCTTTGTTTTTAAAATGCAGTTCTGTGGAGGAGGACTAGGGAAAAGGGATGGCTCCAGGTGCATACAGCCTCGAATGCTGGTCACAGCTTTGCCACTTCTTCTGGTGTATTTAGAGATGCCCCTTGGCACAGCTAATTTTTCCTGTGAAAAACATCAGAAACACTTTTTGTAAAAGCCTGTTTATGGCACTGGCAGGAAGCATCAAGTCAACCAAAAATACCTGTGTGCTGTATAGGAGCAGCTCACCGCTTAGCTGTATATGCAGTTGTGCTTGGCAGAGCATAGCCAGAGGTTCTGCTCTGCTTTCTTACTGCCGTTTTTTAGGAAATCAGAGAGCATGAATGACTAAAAATACCAGGGACTTGAGATGCACAGAGGACATGTACTTTATGTAAGAGCTGTGCGCCCAGTCTCAAAATTAAACCCTCCTCCAGGGTTTGAGATTTGGCATCAAATGAGCAGACCCCTGTAAATCATTAGCCTCTTCTGGAAACCTCAGCCTGTTCTGCAGAAAATGAGAAAACCTTCCGCTGGAAGTTAAAAGAACAATCCATAAGTGGGTTTAGCAGCTACTGTGAGTCCCTGCTGTCCTTTCAGTTATTTAACCTGAGACTAAGTTTCTTCCCAGGCTCCTAGCCCAACATGGCATGTTTTCTCTGCTGGAGATTCAGTTCTTGTACATCATGTAGTAAATATAAAAAAGGAGGTTTACAGCCCAGTGAATAGAGAAATCTCTTTCCAGGTCAATGCAAGAAATTATAGAGCATTGGAAAGCCCTAGTTTTATCTCCTGCCAAAGGAGGGATTAAGCTACAGCGATTCCCAGGCTCAGGGTCTTTTTTTTTTTTTTTCCTTTTCCCTTTGCCTCTGCCTTCTTTGAGTGCAAATTGACAGAGACGAGTTTTCACTCCAAACAGCTGTCTGTTATTTGAATGGAGTCAGTTCCTAATCCCGCACATGACTGCCATCAGAGGCTGCTGTAGTGGAAATGTTTCTAGTATCAAAACAAAGCCTCTGGCACAGAGATCTGTTTGAGAGGGCTCTGCGCGTAACCTCTGCTTTCAAATACTATCTTTTCTCCGAAGGCACTGCTCTGCTGGCTACCAAACTAGTCATTACCCATTTAATTAAGAAAAGATGCACTCTAGTCTGCATAATTATAAAGGAGGAAAATCAGTATAAGATGCTCAAATGAAAATCAGTTGTTGGAATCCTGGTATTTATTTTTTTCTTTTAATGTGTGTTTTCCCTCCTTCAATTTTCATTTGGAAATCAGAGCTTCAAGTGAAGTGGGCTGAAATAATGAATGGGATTGTTCCGAGAACAGTAATTCCCAAAGATCAGTTGCTGGAAATGCTCATACCAGCCATTAATACTAAAATATCTAGAAATTTATGTAGAATAAACATTCTAGGTATTTCTGTAGTTACTTGCCAATCCACACTTGTTTTTCAAAAACTCAAAAGGTCATGTACTGCTGGTCTACAAAACATTTAATTCCAAATATTGTTGCCTTTGCTGGTCTCAAATTAGGGAGAAATATCCCAGCAGGTGCAATAATGTTACTCAATTTGGGCTGTCATGTAAAGAGCTCTCTTACCGCTCCTGTTGACAATTTCCTTCCTGAATTTTGCCAAAGGACTTGCTCTCTTTGCCTCATGCCCTATCTGTAAGACCACAACAGAAACAATTCTGTTGTTAAAAATGTCTATCCTTCTGGCAGGAATATGTATTTGTAAGGCAGCGAGGATGCTGCACCTCACCATGACCACACTTATACCAAGAAGGTCTGTCATTGAGTTAAAAACACAGAAGGAGGTTGAATTTTCATTAGTACTGCAGAAGACCAGCATGTCATATTTCTGAATAGGTGCTGAAACCAGGACTGAACTGGTCAAGTTTAAGAATCCAAACCTGGAAATTTTTGGTTAGGAGTGGGGATGAGAATTATGTGTCCACAACACAGAGTAAGGTTCAGGGAACTCAAATGACATAAGAGCTGCACAGAACCTCCAAATCAGAGGTATGGACAGGTACACACCTGGGCTCCAAATAGGAGGTTGTCATTTCTGCTAGAAAGCACAGAAAGAGGAGATGAAACCTCCACTGCCACAACAGCTCTGGTGGGCTGCAGTGATTTCACCTTCCTCAGAACATCCTTCACATTGAAATACAGCAGTGAGAGACCCACCTCTTTCACTGCTGGAGTTGCTTTGGTTCAGAGAGGGTCAGGAAGAATTTCTCCTTAGCCTCTCACTGCTCTGTTTCAGTTGTGGTCCTTGAAAGACCAAGAAGATGCAGAGCAAATACAAACAGCAGGAAACAGGTTCTGTGGAGAGATATGCAGATTATTCTTGGAGAGATATACAGATTATTCTTGGGTGGAAAAGAAGAAGGTTATCTAGTTTTGGGGATCTTATTTGTTTTTATGAGTGGCTTTTTGTCTGAATGGCAGAATTTTAGAAATGTAGAGGATTGCTCCCACATACTTTGGATTCTTCTGAGCATGGCCAGGCCAGTGAAGTGAGATGCTATACCACCCCCAGTGAGAGTCAGTGCCAACAGCTCTCAGTGGTACTGAGCACTGGGAATGCCTCGGTTCTTGCAGGTGGCCAAAAGTGGCTGGTGGGTTCCCCAGGACAGCTCACACAGCTGACTGTCATTTCTGTGGTGTTAGTAGGTATGAAGACAATAAAAAGCAAATTTCATCTACTACCATAGTGTTGTACTGAGGTGCTGCGAGAACAGAGGGGTGCAAGTGTGATAACATCCCTGGGGAGGGGAAGGGTTTGGGTAGGAGAGGTATCACTGCAAAGAAGGCAACAAACCATCCAAGACAGACACCACGGGGAAAAAGAGACCAGTGAGGGGAAAGTGGTACACAAAGTGGCAAAACATGTACAGTGGGAAAGGCTGGAGCTTGATGGGCCTTGACAGTGCTATTGCAGCCCTACCAAGAAACACCAGAGCTCTTCAGAGAATGGAAAGCTCAGTGCTGAAGCATGTCTCTCTCATTAATTACTGCATTGGGCACAATAATCCCTCTCAAACTGACTTAATGCTCAGTTCAAGAAGTGTTGGAAGCTCTGGCAGGGTCAGCTCACCCCATTGGCAGCTGCCATTGGGACCCTCTAAGGTGCCTGGCTGGCTCTCCTTGCCTGCTGGGGACAGACAGCAGTTGGAGCAGTCATACCATCACAGTGAAAGGGATGGTCCTTCAAAACAAAGAGCATGAAGAGACAGCTTGGAGAGGTTGGTCAGTCAAAGTGACTTCCTGCACAGACACTACTTGCTGTTGTGGAGCACCACTGATTTAGAAGTGATGTTCCCTCCCTCCGTCCCTTCATCCTCAGCTCATGAAATAGGAGCTCATGAGATCCTATTTGTCATAACATGTCCCTCATTGGCAAACTCCATCAATTAGAAACAGTTTTCAATTCAAACTGAAAATCTGCTGTCAGGAGCCGAACAACAGTTAATGAGGAGCAATTTGGATAAGCCCCTTGGGAGGCTTCTACAGGAGGTGGAAGCTGCATCAGGACCACAGATATCTCCTGTGAGCCGTGGTTTTTGTTTACCATGGAGATGGAAGGGCAGCAGTGTGAGGAGAGATCTAGATGGTAGGCTCCAGAATCTGTCCTTGGGCCAAGTCAGCAATTGCACCAACCTACCAACGTGAAGTGACAAGAGGAAAGCCCTTCAGGTGTGGCAGGCTGCAGAAGGCAGTGGGGTATGGAGAGGGATGTCTTCTGCACAATCTATGCTGGTTTTGTGCAAAGGCAGAGAGGCAATGAAACCAGAAATGTTTGTTTGCATGTTTGTTCTTGTAAGCAAATAGAAATTCCCCTTTTCATTGCTGAAATAACTAATCATCTTGGAGATAGGATCCATGTTCACTTGCTTCCAAGTGAACTCGCCGGGTGACTTCTACCCAACACCCCTAAGGCCTTTGTCTGAGTACAGGAATTTTGTTCCATGTCTGTCTTGTGTGACCTGAGATGGGCCCCAAGGGTGGACAAAGGCAGACTTAGGAGTTGCCATCACCCTCTACACCTCAGATGTTTGCCTCTGCTCCTGCCCCAACACTCACTGACCCACTACGTGATAGGACCACTGTTAGACCATGCACCATAACACCAGGGGTAAAATATCAGTTTGTAGCCTTTTCCTGAAAGGATGTTTTTAACCCCATTTCAAGGACCTGCAGCATCTACCCACAGCTATCTGTCCTGACACACCAGGGGCAATGGCCCATGGGCAGGAATCAGTGGGATTGCTGGGAAATAGGGACATTTCAGGCCAGTCTCTCCACTGGGCCTAGCATTTTATAAAACCGTCCTTTTTCTTTAGCTTATGGGACTCTTCATCTTCCTGTGTAAAGTGCAAATAAAACCCTTCTTTTTGACAGATTTTGTCTGGAGGGAGGTATTGAGGTTTATTGATGGAGGTTGTTCAATTACGTCAAGTAGGTGACACCATCTGAAAAAGGTTATTTACATCTGCATTTTCTCACAGTTTGGGACAGGATGATATAGGAGAGAGTTCTCAGATGGCAATGGAAACTTCAGACTTTACTCAATATCACATCTGTAGGAGTAGGACATTAACAAATGCTATTTTAACTAAAAGGAAGTTTTTCTTTCTAAGCAGGTAGCAACATTCACTATGACAGTTTGTTTTGGGGGTAAATTTGGGGGGTTTTTGCTTTTAACATTTTTCAGAATTTTGGGGGGAAATTTTTTCAAAAACAGCAAAAAAGTTTGAAGAAGAAATTTAAACAAAAAATCACTATTGGACCTTTCCCCAACTCCTCCCACAGACAAGACCTACCTTAATCCACAGAAACTGAATGGCTTTTTGTACCACTTTGAAGAACAGATGGTCAAAATCTCTTTGCAGAATGGGTAGGCAGAGGAAAACTGATCAACAGTATTTGAAATCTAACCTCACCATCATAAGACAGAGAAGAAGCATGTCCTATTCTTCCAAGTGGCAGACTGAAAGTTTGGCTTATTTTTCATTTCCTTCCCAAAGAGCTTTGCTAGTCTGTAAACCTCTACAGATCATGTTCAAAATGACTGTAACTGATATGCAGGTCAGTCTGTGGAGTGTCCTCCAGTTCTGATACACAGTGCCATTATTTTGGGGGTTTTTGCCTTTCCTGGGCCTCACCAGTAACAGATACATGGAGACAGAGAGGATAACATGAAATGCTTTAAACAAATGCTTTCGTTAATGCACATCCCACAAGTCACGAGTGCTCCAGGAAACTTTTGCCAAGGGTTGCTTAAACATCTTTTCCAAGAAACAGACCCTCTTCATAATCATCTTGGCCTCTCACATCCCAGTGGAGTGTTAACATGGTCTGGAAGAGGTCATGATCCTGAGGTCCCCAGAAGGGAGGAAGATGAAGGACTGGAGGGTCCTGGCTGAGTCCCCAGATGGTCATGCATGAAGGTGGAGGGGTGGGAAGCCCCCCTTCCTCTCTGGACATGCAGTATATATGCACACAGAGGCATATGCATCAGGCTGCTGGCAGGGACGTGCAGGAAAACAAGTTTCTGCAGCAGGAACCTTCAGATAAGGTTGTCCCAGCTCTGCTTTCCCCCATGACTATCAATCAGCTTCTCAACTGTGAGCCTCTCCCTTGCTTTCCCTGCTTCGAAACAAAAGGTCTGTTCAGGGAATGCCAAAGTGCAACTGGATAAAAATGAAAAAAAGCCATCATCTTTCCCTCTGCTCCTCTTAGGGTGTCTGAAAGGGCATGCTCAGCATGCAAAAAAAACCTGCTGACTTCACACTCTGCTGGAGAAGGAGATTTGAAACCAACAAAAATAATTGTCACTGTGTTTAGCCAGAGTCAATAAAAGCACTAAGGGCCTGGCAGTGTCAAACCCAGGAGAAAATAAATTGCCAGTTTATGAGCACTCCCTACAATGTATCCTGAAAAGAAGTTTTCTTTCCTTTCTCCTAAGAAAAAAATGATGGGGAGGGAGAGGGAGAGAGCTGGGATGGAGGAGAGCCTGGCAACGTATATTTCATGTCTAATGATATTGTTTTTGTGGTGAGCAATAAACTGTGGGGTCTTGAATGATGGCATAGGAAAGAATAAACAAAAGCACTGCTCACACTGATTGCCTGTTGGATCACATAGTAAATCTGAAGTAAAGTCTCTTATTTGTAGGGACAGGCAAAAAAGTTGCAAAAGCAATGGAGCGATATGATCCCTCTTTTCCAGAATCCCTAAGCTTTTTGATGCCCAGCTCAAGACACTGCCAAGGGCCCTCATTTCAGAAGGTGGAATAGCTCAGCATAGTCTCCAAATTACTATCATGTTTTAGAGCTAAAAACTGAAGTTGCCTAGTACTATACCTACAGGAGATCAGTCTAGGAGGGATCAGAGCCTCCATAATCATGCCTAGTTTTACTCCCCAGAACTGCCAATCTCCCTGATAGCGTTGCCCCCTGCTTTACAAATCTTTCCTCACCCAAAGCCACGAGCCACTTTTGAAAATGAAAACCAAAACCAGAGTTCTAATGGTTTCCAGAGATCATAAAAGCAGGAGGGAAAGCCACGTCCAAGTGATCTCTTATTGAATGCTTTAACAAAATCAAACAAAATACGGTAGAATGTAAAGACAAGAAAGCCAGAAAATAAGCAATACTATTTGTTTTCTTTTCTGTGTTGCTTACCCTTTCTCTGGGAAACTCCTTCTATTTTAGCCTTGTTTGTCTTAACAGTGTTAGGTGCACCACATGAGGGATATCATTTTCAACCTGAAGCAATGTCCTGGACATTGTTAGATATCCATGCAATGGTAGACAAAGGCAGCATTTATGAGCCAGCTTCTGAAAGTCCTATTCAGTGCTTTAAAGACATCTTCTCTATTATACAGGACACATGATGATACTGATGAGACTGACCTGTGTCATCTTTTAATTGTTTTAAAGGAAAAATGCTTATTCAGTGAGTCCAGAGTGATCTGGTATGCATGAAGACAGTAGCTAACCCAGCAAGCTGAGGAGCCCTGAAGGAAAACTGGAAGCACACAGAAGCAAGGATGGGGATGAAATGGGGCAGCTAGTGATCACTTTTTTTTTTTAAATATCCCAATGGATGGGAAGTGCTGGCCAGCAAGCAGGGAAGGGAGATGGATTTATATTCTGCTTTGGCCCATCTGCCACACAAACCTTGCTACCCCCAAGAAGGGGTAAATGTTGCCATCAAACAAACAGAGGCAGAAACAGCATCTTCCCTCTCCTAGGGCAAGAGGCCCATGTTGCCTGGACAAAGTGGCCAACATTTGCACCCTCGGGGCTTGATCTGTTCAGTCTTCTTCTGAAGAAGATTGAACCTAAAAGCAGGTTGTTTTCCTCCTATTGACCTCTAGCATCCTTTGGCTATCAACCCAAGTAGGTTTCACACATGCAAAAAGACATGTCAAAGAGAAAGGCAAAGGGCTGAACACACAGCTGCCCAGCACTGGAAAATACCCACTGCTGCATGCAAAGCCTTGTACAACATTTTTAATTAGATGTGACAGCTCAGGGTTCAAGCATGTGAGGAATTCCAGGCTAGATGAAAAGGGACTGGGTAGAGATCAATAGGGATAAAGAGGCAGTGATAAGGAGAAGGACCTGCTTAATCTTGTTTTTATCTCTGTTTATTTATCCTCTGTCAGCAGTGCTCTCCTGATCAAACACACAAGCATGTAGAATCCAGTGCACTTACTCCTTGTGACATGACAATAACAACAGGACGGGTGCTCACACCCCTGTTCACCCCATCCCTTGGCAAACAGGGTCTTCTGCTGGCTGACACACAGCTATCGCTGCCCGTGTTTGCTCTCCAGCACACATCAGCTCTTGGAGGCACTCAGCTCTGGCACGTCTCCTTTCCCCTCCCTTGCAGCTGATAGCAAGTGTCGCTCTTCTCCCACACCTTCACCCTTGACAGCTTGCACAGAGGCTGGGCTGGACATCACCAAGGCAAGTCCGGGAGGTGTCAGAGAGTGGAGGTGCTTGGCCCTCGCCTCCTGCTGCCTCAAGAAGCCCAACTCTTCTCAAGTTATTTTTCTCTATGTTTAATTTCATTGTTTTAAGGTGTAGAAATTGCAGTTTGTGTAACCCTTCAGAAAAGGCTCTCTGCAGACAAGACAGCAAGGGTCTAGGAGGGCCTCGTGAAGCTCAGCGAGGGAGCAATGCATGCAAGTCAAGACAGGGCTGGACTCTCATTCATTATACCTCATTGTCAGGGTTAAGTGGGGGTTTGATCTCTGATTTACATGCTTTCTGATGGCTCTCCTCTATGTCAACTCCAAATTTGGGCCCAAAATATATTCCTCTGCTCCTTGGGGTTTCATCAGTGTGTTTATACAAAACAAGGGCATTGAGCAGCCGCTTCAGTGGAGAGACTTGTAGGAAAACATGGCTGGGATTTTCATGAGGTGGGGGGCCCAATATTCCCATCTGTACTAGGGCCTTTTCCCCTACCTGAATACACAATCAAACTAAGCCCCAGGGCAGATGCTTGATTTAGAGCATCTGAGAGTATAGCTGGAGTTCTGGGGAGCACACATGGTATGACTCCAGGGGAGAAACCACTCTCTAAAGTGCAGAATATATAGCAGCCCATACTTTGCCATATATTCTCTCAGCTATTTCCAACCCCCCAGGCTTGTTGAATAAAACTAATTGAAGCACAGCTATTTTAACATACTATTGCATCTATTTCCAGGATGATTTGTCTGCCAAAAGTGTAGCATTCCTTACCTTTCACACAAGTCTTTTCTACCATAAATATTTCCTGTTTTGTCCTAATTACCAGCAATATTTACCTGCAAATTAGAGATTTTTGTAAGGCACTAGAAAATATTAATCATCCTAAGTACTAGCACATCACAGGCTTAACTTCCAGTCTAGGGCAGCATAGAGGGAAGATGCTGACTGCATATTCTTGCACTTGCGTTGGCTGGGATACTTGTAAAGAATTAATACGACACTATCATAAACCCAGATCCATTTCTTTCCCACTCTGCCCAGTGCTTTTCAGGCCACACTTGGAATATTCTGTTCAGTTTTGGTCCCTGCTATAGAAAATGATGTGGACAAGCTGGAGAGGGTCCAGAGAAGGGCCATAAAGATGGTCAAAGGACCAGGAAGCTGCCATAGGAGGAAAGGTGGAAGGAACTGATTTTGCCCATCCTGGAGAAAAGAAAGCTTAAGGGAGACCTCATCACCATGTTCCAGTATTTAAAAAGTGAAAACAAAGATGGAAACACCCTTTTTATAAGGAGTCATAACCTTGTAAAAAATAAGGGGTAATGGGTGCAAGTTGCTCCTAGGGAGATTCCAATTAGACACAAGAGGAAAATTTTTCACAAGAAGGACAACCAGCCATTGGAAAAATCTCACCCAGGGAAGTGGTAGATTCTCCAACATTTGACTCTTTTAAGATTAGTTACAGATATATCAGGCCAAAGCATCTTTAGAAAAGATTTGTTAACCCCCTTGGCACCTCTGAGATAAGCAGAGGCTTCACAGGTGTTCTACACCAAGAAAGAAATGCCGTTTGCTTTACAAATTTCCCAGAGTCTACTGGGGACAGAAAGTGTTTCTGAGATGGGAGGACCAGGGTGTTGTTTATCCGTCAAAAATGGGCTAGGAAAATCTCCTGTCAGGATCACTAGCAAACAAACAGCAGCATGTTTGAACACTGTAGAGCTCCTAAGGTTGCTTTCATAGATGAGGCTTGTGGCTGACCCATCTGTAATAACCGTTTTGCCATCCAGGATTGCCCACGTGCCTGCATCATCAGCACAACTACTGTGCTACCAAAGCTCCACTGCTCATCCTCCCCCTTCAGAAGCTGAAGGCCATTGGACTGCTGAGCTCTCCCTGTGTTTGTCCTCACCTAGGTCCTGCAACATGAAGTCTTACTGCCTCCAGCTGCAGCCTTTCCAGACAAGTCCATTATGTATGTGCAGTGGTGACCACGAGCAAGTTCACACTGAGAAGAAACTCCATGTGTCCCCTTCTCTAAACCTCACCCTTACCATGATCCTTGTTATGACCCATGCAGCTGTCAGAGAGCTGTTGACCACTCCTTATCCTATCTGTCATAGTTATCTCAATATCACCTCTGTCTAATTAGCTATCTCCATCTCCTGCAAATAGGGACAGGAATCAGATTTCTTAGATGCTACCCTGACACAGATAATATTTTAAGTGTGTTTGGGGCTCGTAGGGGCTGCAGCAGTGGATGGAGTGAGGACTGTCATACCAGCCTGAAGGGCTACCTGGGATCTGGATGTGCTTGGGCGGAGCTGAAGGATTTAGACTTGGGCTATTCTTCACCAAGCTATTCTTCCTATCACTCCAAAAATGTCATATTAATCAATTTTTAATATTATTTAGCTCTGATTAGAAGAGAAATACAAGAACAAGAGCTGACATTGAACCCAGCACACAAGATGAGATCTACTCTGCATCCCCCAAGTCTGAGGATATTTGCATCCAGAGTCCTCAGTTAGAAAAATGAGAGCTGAGATTTTAAAATTTAGATCCAAGTTCAGATTCAGACCGAGAACTCTCCATGTATTCAGAGCCAAGAGAAAACAGAAGAAAAAAAAAAAAAAACAAAACCAAACCAAACCACACTCAACAAAAACCAAAACCCACCCCTTCAAAAACAAACCAACCAAACCAAAACAAAAACAGGAGAGAGAAAATAAAGGAAAGTGAAGTAGAAAAAGCAAGGGGGTGGGAAATTCTTTACTTTGTCCTGAAGAAGGCAAGACAAAACACTTCATTAAATGCTAATGATATATTGATTTTTGGTTAAATGTTTCTTTTGAAGTTCTCTTTTAACTCCTTTGCCTGTATTATTCCTTTGTTCAGTCTATCTGTCTCTCAATCTGCTAAAGAAATGTAGCTTCCCACCAGTCTTTAAGTGTAAGGTGCAGCAAGCAATGCCTGCCAACTGTTTTGTCTCTAACTGGAGACCCCAGCCTGGGCCCCTGATGGCACGTTCTCCTCTCCAGGTCCTCATCCATGGCCGATACCTACAAATGTGCCAAGTGAGAAGCGTGAGCTTTTTCCTACCCACAAACACTGGCACTTCTTGTCCCAGAGGCTCCGTGACCGTTTCTATTTTCTGATCTGGCAAGTTTTTCTGATCTCTTGGCCAGTTTGGAGCAGGCAATGGCCTTTCATTACTGATGAGTGGTGGTACAATGTGTTCAGCACAGAGCAGACCAAGGGTGTACGTGAACATTTCTCCCATGGAACTGGAGCCAAAATGGGACTGAGGAGGTCTTTTAAGAAGCATGTTTGTGTTACTGATGACCTTTTAGAAGAAATGACTGTCCTGTTCCATTTCTTCAACCAAATTTGGCCTGCCTTGCATTGCAGAGGCTCGGTGAGCATGCAGCTGGGGTGATTGCTTTCCACTCAGTAGCAGGAGTGTGCCCACAAGCAGGAGGAGCCTGACAGTCCGCAGTTGCATATGGTTTTCGGAGAACTCATTTCCTTGTTTTCCTGAGAGGTCATGCTCTTTCCACTTCTCACTTGTGTAAATGGAGTGAGGGATTTTTAAATTTATTTTGAAAGACTGCTCTACTCACCTAATCCCTCAATGAACCCAAGATTTTATCAGCTGGTTCCACCAATGCTGAATTCACCCGCAGCGACCAAAATGATTCCAAGTACAGCTCTGATTTCCATTCTAGAACGGGAATATCCCTGTTCATAGTTCTGTGTATGGTCCACAGACCCTCCCATATGGGAAAAGTGAAAAGCTCGTGCATAAACCTAGTGTCTTCATTTTGACACCCATCAGAAGAAGCATCTTAAAGCAACTTTATTAATATATATTGAAGTTTCTGTAAAGCAGAGCTGAAAAGAGAAACTTTCATTCCCAGTCTTAGGTAGGTGCTCTGAACATTGACCTAGTTGCAAAGAACCTCAAATTAAAGTGGTTTGTTGTTTAGGAGATGTTCTTCATGTATCACTGCTTTCCCACCATGTACATCTAGGACTGTTCCTCCAAGACAGGTCCCTTCAAGTCCAGCTCCTAGACTTGGCAGTGTACTGTCTGGTGCCTCTTGAACAAGGATAGTGACCCTGTGGCAGAAATCTTTCATGGGGAGGAAAACCAGTGTAATTTTAAGATGTGGCATACCTTACTGAGCATGGTTCACCTGCTATCATGTGGGCTTTTTTTAAGGTGCTCCAGAGGTGTCCATGAACCATAAATCAAGCAAAGGATAAGTAGGTCATTAGGAATAGGTATTTTTAATACAGATATCGAAGGGAAAGTGGGATTATTCCCACCTCCTGAGTCCATGACTGTTACTCTGATTAAATATCTCATGATATTCAGATTTAAAGTTCCCAAGGTAGGGACTGTAGATATGTTCTGTATTGATTTAGCCTCAGCACCTGACAGGGATCAGATGTCTATGTGAGGATGCTAGATACAGACTACACAGTGTAAATAAAAGTGTTGCGAAGGCTGGTTAATTTGAACTCTTTTTTTTTTTAATTGCTTACTTTATTTTGAGGTAGCTCTATGATCAGCAAAGTGCCTTTGCTTTCTCTTGTCCTCTGTCTGAAATTGAAGATAATATTTGGAAACACTTGCAATTGAGTGGCTAGGCTACTGAGACATGTAAACTGGGCATAGCCCTGATAGCAATGATGTTCCAGTGATCAGACTGGTCTTGAGAAAGTGAACTGATACAGAATGAGTTTAAGAACTTAACTTTAGAGATAAGGAAGGATCTGCACATTATTCAATAAATCTCAAACTCCTGGTGATCCAGATGGTCCCTTTGCTCTTTTACTGATGTGTGATCATTAGCAGAGATGTGTAGCCCATCAGTAAATCAACCTAAATACTTTGTTATAATAGCCCTCATTACAGAACATTGATAGATTAACTGTGCTTCATTTCAGTTTATGAGCAAAGCTCTTTGCTCTCCCTGGCAGTTTGATTAATGCGAGGTTCACATACTTAACATTAGAGACCAGTATTTATGGCCTTAAAAACATCAAGAAAAAAGCAAAATGTCTGCTGTGACAGCGTATATAGTACAAGTGTCAAATCTTATCAAGGATCCTCTCATCCATTATAGCTTCAAGAGGTCCTATCATTTACCAAGCTGACCTGGCAGACCTCAGAGCCTCATTGTAACATTCTTTGTATAGTAATCCAGCTAAGAGCAAAACACAGGCTAAGTGAGACATAGCTTAACACTTTCATATACTCAATAAAAAACCTTACTAGGAAAAAAAATCATTAGCAAGCTAGCCAAAATCATTCTTTTCCAAGAGGGAAGGATGGAGCCAAACTTAGCCAAGTGGAGTGATTTTCTCCCTCCCTTGTGGTACAAAAGAATTGTGACCAGAAATGCTATTACTGATATGTGGGTGGTGCAAATTTGGGAGGGGAGCCATAAAGTAAAGGTTGAGACATGGTCTGGGTCAAGTCATCACACCAACTTTTACAGTGATTAGAGTTGTTTTCAGTGATACTGTTATTTAGTCAATGGGATTGAAACTTAGCACAGGCTTGCAAAAGAGTTATAGTGTTTTTTTTCTGCAATACAGCTTGAAAGTGTCAGGGAGAACAGTCCTCATTTATGTTGAACTAATTCCTCTTTTGGGCCTCAGAATGCAAAATCTTGAGTGAGGGAAACAGATAAATGATCTCAAGTTTGGACATGCTGTTTCAAAGCCAAACTTCTCAGAAAGAGCTGCATTGCCCTCCACCTCCCACCATCAGGGACGTGTCTGTAATAGACGTAATCTACTTGAGGAGCTGCACTGCTCAGTGGTTGCCATCACAGCGTTTCATAGATGAGCTCAGAGACAGCTTGGCTGGGTTGATTTATTAATATGCTCCTATAACAGGACAGGTGTTACCAAATGACTAATACTGGCCCGATTCAAGACAAGAGTTAAGCACTCAAAGGCACTTAAACATGCACATTATCACAGATACTCCTTCGTATAATTGACTTCAAGGAGATACAAACATGCAGTTACAGTCAAGAACATGCTTAAGTACTTTCATGAATCAGGACCATTATTTGATTAAACTGCTTATGCTGTTTGTGAAAATACTGACAGATTGTGAAAGTTTCATTGACATAAGTTGAAATGAGTTTTTGTCCAGAAATGCTAAGAACTATCATCCAGCTTCCTCTCTTTGCCTCAACTGGTTCAAAAGACATCTCTCTCATATGCTGAAGGTGAGTAACTGCAAAGAGCTCCTATGTGTTTTGGTTTCAGTGTACTTTTCGGTGGGTTTAAGGTACACAATGACAGGGAGGCTCAGGAACTGTAATTTCTGGGCATGTTTTGCCATGTCTAAACCTGAGGAAAATATGTGCAGGATCAGGTTGTGAACCCATAAAGTACAAACAAGAGACAGGACTAAGTTTGAAAGAAAACCACGACACTTAAAGATTCAACCAGCTTTAACTGCAGGGCTGTGCACCTAATGAACAGGCTGATTCTCAAAGGGGAGACTTTAACTGGCATCATCATACACTAACTTCCACCCAACAGCAGATCCCATGTAAAAGCCTGCAGGCAGTGGTTGTTTCATGTCACCCCTTCAATCTGAGGGTTAAAATGCTATCCACCACTAGCTGGGAAAAGGATTTGAATGCTTTCTGGTTTGGAAAAGTTTTTTCTTCATGATAAACAGCTCTCAAATTCAGCTGTGATTTTTAGTTAAATCACTGCCTCTAAATGCCTGGAGTCAGTGGCAGCTTTCCTGAGCTGTGTGGAGATGGGAGCTTACAAAATGTCTCCATTTGATGTAAGGGGGAGGGCTTGCTGAGGAGTTCACATTTACCCAGAGATTTATTGGGGGAGAGGGCAGGCTTGTGCCAGACTTGAAAGAGAACATGCTTCTGCGAGATAAATTCATTTTCGTGTTTATTTATCTAGAGTAGAAAAACGGTCCTGCCTAGTAGAGCATATGCTGGGTGTAATGAAAGACAAACGTCAGCTTTTGAAGGAAAACACCCATTCATCAAATGATACGGAAGAACAAGCAACTTGTTCATTAAAACACAACTGAAAGGTGGCTTCTCCTCTCCACTCCACCTGCTTTCCCAAGTTGGGGGTTGCATGGGAAACTGCTGCTCTCCTTTTCTACTTACTCTGTCTTGGAGCAGTTGAAAGGCTTTTCCCATCTCAGAGATGGGAAACACTCCCCATCCCCCAAACCTAGGTCCACAGCACCAGTTTTTCTTCACTGTTTTGGAGAACACCACGTCTGCATTCAGTCCACATCTGTTGTGACAGATGCTGGCTGAAGAACTGACTCCCTACCTGGGTCACATTCTGGAAGCGCTCTCAGTGCAAGTGATTTTGGTAGGCACTGGAAGCTGGTAATATGATATAGCCCAATGATCCCTCCGAATAGAAGGAAGCAATCAAAATCTTCTAAATTTTCCCAGGATGGGAAAGCAATTTCCTCCTCCAGCTGTAAGAACGCAGCAGATTGAAAGGTCTCAGGCAAAGTAATTATTGCCCTTTGATGAGAGTATCAGAAAGCTCAGACTGGCTCATTGGTGTGAATAAACATTTTTGTCTTTGACCCAATTGTCTGTGTAAATGCAACAAAAAGAAATCAACTTAGTATGTCTAGAGTTTATACCTCTGCATGTAATGTTGATTTATTTTATAAAGCATCATATAGATATATAGACATAAGTAATAAGGACAATGGCCAACACACATGATAGGTATCCCAGACAAATCCAACAAAGTTTGAGCTCTGGCTGGTTTATATTGTTTCCCACTTCTCTGTTCATTCTGTGTGATTTCTCTGGCCAGTTCTCAGTGAGGCTTTTGATTATATCTGTCATAATAGCAGTCATCTGCATCTCTGGAAGCCATAATTCATTAATTTCAGTAAAAACATGAAGCATGACAGAGATGTACAAGTGTTGTCATGGCTGTTCCTCAGACTGTCTTTTATTACAGCATCACACATGAAAGCTCAAATTAGAAAATTACTGAATGAGTGGTTGATTTTTGCACACTTCTAATATGAAGTCACAGCTCAGTACTTTAAGAAGGGGTCAGCTGAGCCCAAAGGATCATGTTTACAGTTCCCAGTTGTCAGCAATGACTTGCTGCTTAAAAAAAAAAAAAAAAAAAAAAAAGGGAGACTTTGAGACTCCTCTTTAAGTGTAGATTAGATACAAAAAGAAATGTGTAGAAGAAAGAAAATCTGCTTCGCACTTGAAATATGCAGACTGGACCTGGAAGGAACAATATAGCTTCAATCTGGGAACACCTTGTAAAGCCAAAGCCTAGAAAAATGTGCATAGGTAAAAGTATTCACCATCCTGATCGCAAAACATCGGTGTTGACGTTTCTTTGGATGTAACTGGAAACTTACTAATGATGATCCACTTTAGCTGGGGATTTTCTTAACCTATAAAGTTCAAGTAGCTGTTTCTTCTCCCCAGACCACTGATCTGGCTTTGCCGACTCTGAGACTAAATAGACGCCTTGTGCAAGTGACCTTATTAACAACGCCTGGCACATAGGCTTTTATTTTCAAAAAGTGAGCAAGCAGACACCCAGGTTTAACTTGTGATCTATTAATATATCTAGCTGGGACACAGCGAGGCCACAGGCATCTCAAATTGTACACTTGCTTGTTTGAATAGAATAGTGTACTGCTTTGTGCCCACGCACAGCCCAAGCCTGAGAGTTTTGTGGGCCAGGAGGGAGGGGCAGAATAAGACCAACTGCCTGGGGAGAGATGGGACATGAGAAGGCAGACTTCTTTTCTTTTGGGGGGGTGTGGGGGAGTGTTGTTATTCTTTTTTTTTTTAAGCTTTTTTATTTTTCTGGTTCTCAATCCAGGGAAGGGTAAGCTGGATGAATTCTCCAGCTGCACTGCCTCCGTTGTATTGGCCATTGTGTGTGAGGTCACAAGCTCATCCCTTTGCACCCATATGGAAAAGAGAAGCAGCTCCTTTCACACCTCTCCTTCCATCTCTCTTCGGCTCATCTGTTGATCAAGATGTTGCTAAAGAGAGGGGAGAAACAACTATTATATTGTTGATAGTAAGTGTGTTTATGCAAGAAAAAGCTACCACTCATCTATTCCCTTCATGTTCCATAGAAGTTATGCAGAGGATCTATACTGGAGGGTATACCAGTCTACTTTCATGCTGTTCACACATGTGCTGCTTTAAAGATTTGAGGTCTCATAATGCCAGTTCAGATAGTAACAGAGTGAGTGGGAGATATCTTGCCCAGGTTTAGCCATCAAAAAAGCTTGGTGTGTGGTCTAATGTCCCTATAATCAATGGAAGGAAAGACACTTTCCAATAAATAGTGATTCCCACTTATCTCAGCATGGAATGATGTTATTAATCTTCCTCTACTGAATAAAAAATACCAGAGATCAATACCCTTCCAAGAGTAGAGGATTTTTGTTTTGCTTTTTATTGGCAAGCACAGCTGACTGAGCTACACTGCTAGAAAATGTCCTTTCTGATATAGGCTTCTGCCAGGCACAACCTTCCAGCCCTGTTTGCAGAGCAGCTCACATGAAAGCTCTGTTGACCACCTCTAGGAAAATTTACTAAGGTAGGTGATCCAGCCTTTTCCATTACTGGGCTCAGCTAACATGTTTAACATCTTGTTAAAATGTCATAGGCCATATTTGCATACTCTAATTTCCTGGAAGATGCCAGGGCATGGCAACTGTGCAGAGATAGAGAAATGATCAGCTGGGGACTGGAACCACTTCCAGAGGCACAGATGGGGTCAGAAAGGTGTGTATTGGTAACAAGAAAGGCTAAAAGACTTCCAGGTTTTTCTTCTGTTGATCAGACACTAAAAGATATTACAAGATCTGAGGGCTAAAGCCTGTCTGCTTTAGTAACTCTGCTCTGCCTTTCTTGTGCTATGCAAAACAAAACCAGCAATTCTAGAGATAACCAAGCAGTCACATTGAGTTTTAGAGATTTATGCATACAGATACATATCCAGTGTTTAAAGCAAGCCAGGAAGTTCCACTCCTTGGAAAAAAGATTAGAGATATGTCAGACAGAGCAGACACAGTGGTGGAGACAGACCGTTAAAGGCAAACAGATGAAGTAGAAAGGTCCTAGGTAGCAGATGACACTAAGAAATTGTTTACTTGCAAAGAAGAGATATCAGAGGTCACTGTGCTTCTGCTGGTTGTCAAAAGTCCTTCACGTGGAGCAAAGCACACACTACTGAGATAGCGAAATGGTCCTTGCACCACAGTGGAGCTGGATCCAGCTCTAGAGCCAACCCAGGAGCCTCCTTAAGTCCTTTGGGGTGAAGCTGCATTTGCTGAGTTCTCTCAGTAGCAAAATCAGTACAAGAAGTGCCCTTCCACTCCCATCCTCAGCCACCTGTCCCCTCTCTCCTGCTGCAACTTGTCATCTCCCGTGTTTGCTGCTTTGGTTATTGTCCCAGATCTAAACTGAGTCAGTAAAAGTCCAAGGGAATCAAGAACTGATTTCTTATCTCAAATATATGATGTGCTTTTTGGACGAAAAGGTCTGATGCATGTTTATCTTTCTGACCCCTATTGTTTCCTTGCTCTCGTGGTGTGAATAGGCTAGAGAAGATACCATGAAATATTTCTCAAGCTATGTGGAGCAGAGATGAAAGGTGGGCAAGTTCACAAAAAAAAAATTTGGATCAGATTTCTGTCTTGAGCCGAACTGCTGAGATCTGGCCATTACAAATGAAGAAACAAATCTCTGAGGATTTACTTGGTGTTTTGGCAAGCTAAGATCCCCTAACACCCCATACAAAGCATGGCTTTGATGCTGTGATTCAGAGTGTTAAGCTCCCAAGGCACTGATTGCCTCACTGGCCAAGGATCTGCTTCTGGTCCATGTTTTGACAATTTTATAGCTTGAATCTGTGCACCAAATCCCACCCAGCAATCCAGTGAATTCCACCAGGCATTTCAGTAACCTAGTGTCTGACATGTGTGATGTCTGGATGATCATGTCTGTCCTCAGAGCAACAGTGCAAGTGGGCAGGAGTCATCAAGGAGAGCAGCTCACTTGGAACCACTGGCATATCTCCTGCTAGGAACAGGCAACTGGAGTAGACAGACCCTGACAGCCACACGCAGGATGGAAGAATGATGCCTGCAACAGTTAATGGGAACTGGCATCTTTTTTTGTATTATGGTCATTTGTATTATCAGTATTATTGTAGCAGAACATAAATAGGTAGGTAGATAGATACACACCAGATATATACCAGATTGGGATTTGGGCCATAGGAATTCATTCAATAGAGCCTCCAATTTTGGCAGAGATCCGTCTACTCCAAATTTTTAAGGCTGCTTCTACAAAAAGGAAAAAAAAAAAAAAGCTTTCTTCAACAGTATTGAAAAGAAGTGACTCTGTCTCCTGCTGACTACTTGCCCAATATAGAATGATATTATTAACAGGCAGATAATTATATGAATTTGACATCTGAAATTGATGGTAGGATGATACCAGATATCAGAAATTATATCTGATTAACAGGCAGACCAGCAACCCAACTCCTCCATCTGCTCCCACATCACACATCCAAAATGCCAGACAAGCACAGGGAGGAACAAACAAATGAATGCACCCACCCACTGCAGTGGACATGAAAAAGGGAGCAAGCTGGGAAGGGAACCAAGCCATGGGCAATGGTAGCAGCCAGGCCACAGGCCCAGTTATATAAAATCCTTGCCATCCTGGGAACTCCACTTGCCACGAAGAGTCAGGGAGCCGTTTCAATAGCCAGAATCCCACACACCACATATACTGTATAAACAAACCTACCAACCCCATTGCAAACAGTCAGTTCTTATAGAGGTGGCTTCTTGCCCCACCTCTAAGTTAATGTGGAAGGTGGGGGCACCTGGTGGTGATCTCCTAATCAGTTCTCACCCAAGGCTGGCCAGACCCTGGGGGAAAACCGCTCAGGAGGGTCTTTCTGGCCTGGTTGTGGACATCATCTATCTGCCAACCCTCATTCAGGGCTGGGGGTTTAACCCCAGCACTTCATTCCTGCAAACTGCCACACACTTCACAGGATACAGGAGCTCTCTCTTTTATCATCTGTGTAGCACTTTGGGTTTTCACAGACAGGAAGATGCATTACTATTTTGATGTAAAACTGTGTTATTGCATTTGGATTTCGCTCTCTAGTTGGGGAAAAAAAAAAAAAAAAGTGCCACAGCCAGCAGGAAAGTACAGGAGAGCAATTATGTGGGTACCTCAAGCCACTTCACAGGTCTCTAGAATAGTTCCAGAATGGGTCCAGAATAGCTGTCCTTGCTTATCACTACGATCACTGTAGTAAAGAGAGGTTAAGAGTTTCTCCTATGAATGATAAAGCAAAGTCTAGAGACTAGACTTTCTCAATTCTCATTGAGCTCTAAGGAGCTCATTCTGCTCCTTAGCCTTTGGTTTTCTCCCTTCTTTGTATTACAACATCCACAAACACAGAAAGAAAGATACCCTCTATGCAATTACCCTTTGACCACTAATAGGGAATTTTCTCTATTTCCCATCATAGCAACCTAGAGCCTTTCTGAGGTGGTAAGAAACACACCCATTTCCTCCCACTCACAATACTGGGGTTTCCTTTGTGAGCCCAAAGAAAGGTTTAACTTAGTATTTTCAGTATAAAGTTTAATATACACAACTGGCCTGAATTCATAAAGCAAAAAATGTATGGAATGAAACCAGGATAATTTCAAATACATGAAAAACATACATTCAATTAGAAGTGGATCAGGATGATTTATTTATGCAGTAGTGCTGAGAGTATATATGTTGGGGTATATTGCAGTGCAGGTCATCTTACAGCTAGATGTGTATCTGAGTAACCATTCCTGGATATCAGAGTGAACTTTCCCATAATTTAGGAGGAAGTCTTTAGATCTCACCAGGGAGCATTAACTTTAGTCTGTGAAGTTGTTTTCAGTTGTTTTTTTTAGATAAGTCTGTTACCTGGAGATGCCAGGACTTAGGTCCTTTCAGGGTCCTACAGGAGTTTCCAGATGGTGTGGTAAAGCTTCCCCTCCTCCTTTGTGCTGTTACATCAGAGAAGGATAGAAGAAGATGGAAGAAGTGGCTGTTTGTCCCATGGAGAGATACTCTTTGACTCACAAAGAGTCATGGACCAAGGAAGAATTTTATATCTTTTTAAGATTTGGCCATTTAATAGAAGGCACTCCACATCAGGATGGACTAGATATCGTTCAGAGCAGTGGCAGCCAGCACTTTATCTGCAGAATAAGCCTTAGCGTGGCATAAAATACTGTTAGGGGATGTGGGATCCCAGCACACAAACTCTGCCTGATTTGACTACATTGTATAAACTAATACCATGTTTGTTGTCATCTCCCGAACTACCTGGTCACTGGGAGTCTACAATGGTGAAGCTGTTGTGCTTGTCGTATAAGTGACCAAACGTTCTCTGGGCCAGAGCAAAACTGCTTCCAAAGCCCAGAAACAGAGCACTCAACGTAGGATTAATCAGTTTTGATCCAAGATCAAGACCCTGGTCTAAACTAGGCAAAGCAGACTCTAATGGGGGTTGCTATATCTCACATGGATATAGGAAAGATTGGTAGGCTACTGTGTGAAGGGAAAGTATGTCTCTCATGTTATTCTAGGATAGGTAAGTCTCACTCTTTTCCCTCTGACCCAAAATTCCGTCTTTGTAGGAACACGTACATTCCCATGAAATCTTCAACAACCTGAAGTTTTCATATAGAAATAGATCTGAAGCTCTTCAGTAAGTACTTTTAAAAACCTTTCCATGTAAGTTAATAGTTATTGTCAGTGCTCAGGATTTGAACTTTTCACATTCTGGCTGAAATATTTTTATTTAAATTGCACTTTTGCAATACGTGGAATACTGTTGCTGGAGTCTGATTTGTTGTGTTTTCTTCCTCTTGAAATGTAGTGTGGTCTTTCAAAGAAAGCAGCTTTTTGGCTTTTCTCACTTCTGTACAGAGAGGGCAGCAACAAGAAAAAAAAAGAAAAAAAAAAGAAAACAAAAACAAAAACACCAATGTCTTTTCAATCTCCTGACCATGTAGGTATGATGATCATTGTATCAGACTGATACAATGGCACCGGTGTAATAATTGTTACTATTATCAGAAAATCACAAGCTACTTTAATGAAGAGTGTTAACATCACTGCCCATGCTTAGAAGGCAGAGAAGCTGGGGCAAAGGAGGAAGATGAAACTTGTCCCTTGCTACCCCAACAGTAACAGCTGACAGCAGTGTCTATGTCTCTTAAGTCCTGCATTAGCAACTGCCTTGCCCCAAGGAGGAGTGGATCTGACCATTTGGTGCCAAGGACTCAACACCCACCCTCCTGGAGGTTTCCACATGTTTGAGGAGGTTTCACTCCAGAGTAGCTCCAGTCCATGCCTGAGGACTAAACTCTCCTTGGCTGCTGAAGTGCATGAAGTGCATTCCTGACCCACAACTTGCCAAGCCATGCCTAGCATTTAGGTGGAGAGCGGCTCGTCGCCAGGACTATATTAGAGTTGCTGTGATATATGAAGGCTGAGGCAGCATTTTGTGCTGTCTCTGGTGTGGTATTTGCCTTTTTTGCTTTTGTTGCATTTCTGTTGCTCTTTGCTTCTTGTGTTTCTTGAAAGCCCTGCCGATGGGCTGTGGCAACTGCCACAATAATTAGTAATTTGGAGGAAGAGAGAGCTCCTGGGAAACTGTGACCTGTGTCGTGGGTGCTGGGGAATGTCCTCCAGGTCACCAAGCTCAGCAATACTCCCGTGTTGTGGAAAGGAAAAGCCAGTTTTCCTCACAAAACCCCAAGGAGACCAATCCAGCTGTGAGAAACAGCTGTTTCTGGTAGATGTTGGTGAATATTGTATAGAAAAGGACTGTCTAGGCTATTCGTTTTTCACTGTTTTTTTCAGTAATTGCAGTATCTGAATTTGCAATCTCAGCTATCTAAGCCTAAATGAAAAATGCCTACCCTGTAAATAAATAATCAATTAAACTAAAACCATTCTTGATGTACACCGCGAAGACCAGTGATCGGAGGTTTCTCTGTAAGACTCACACGCTGCCATAGCTTCAGGCTAAACAAGTCTGAAGCAAGAAGTGTTTTGTCCCAAGTCTGTATATTTTATGGGAAGCTGATGCTTATTTTCCATGGGAAACTATTTTTTCCAAAGGACAGTTTCAGCCTGGCGGCTCAGCACAGTGCTGCTGTGACAAGCTGCTCTTTTAGCAGCACTGACCGATTTTTCTGGAGAAATATTTATTTTTTCAGCTAAGTCATGAGGCCATTGACAGGTACGTAGCGGAATGAAACAGAATGCAGGGAAGCATGCAAGAAAACATGGAAGTTGGAACACAGCCTTTTTCACTGACATAGCCAGATAGGACACAGGTTGAAGCCACATTTGTGTAGCTCTCAGTAGAAAGGCATTAATTATGGGCTAGTCCAAGTTTGCTGGCCAAATTGAAGAACCTGAATGGAAAATTTTGTGTCAGGTAGACACAGAAATTATTTTTGGTTTTTCTTACCACTATGTAAGATGTGAATGATTTTGCTTGATCCAGACCTGCATTTTTTAGACTAAAAATATAAATAAATGATAAACACCTTCCAGCTCCAATTCTGACCTTGGTGAGAAAGAGAAGTTTGTTGCCAGTGGAAAAAAATAAAAAAAAATCTGTTTAGCTCTTAACTAGATTGACATTTCTGAAAATAAAGAATTAAGTTAAAAACGATCCAAAAGGCTGAAAGGCACAGTTCCCTCAGATTCAATATCTTCTAGAACTAGTGTCTTTCAGCGTTTATTCTTTCAAACATGAAATTCAACATCTGAGCTTGGACTTTTACTCAAAACAGTGTCTAATAAAGTGGATTCCTCAGATGAACCAAGCCATAAACATTGCACAATGCATAGACTGGTATTTTTATTCCTGCTCTCAGTCTCCTCATGTACCATGAGTCCTCACCAAGTGTCAGCTGCAGTGATGCTCTCTGGGAGACAACGTCTAGAAACAACCTCGTGACTGCACATCCCAGAGCACTTTTTTGCAGGTAACTTCCAAGTAAATGGCTGTTGATCACTGCAAGCTGTCCAGAATACAGGAGAAAGGGCACAAAGTGTACCCAGTCACAATGATCAGCTTCAGAATATCAGCTCATCCCAAATCCTTCCCCATAAGCGATCAGTGACCTGAATCATCATTCTCCTCAAAAATTCTTCCTTGTGGATGGAAACTGGCATATACTTTCTCCTTCTTGCTTTTGTTACTGAATACAGCCAATTCACCCACAAAATTCTTCATGGGCATAATAAACTAATTGCATTCAATGATATATTTTCCTGTGTGCTGCAGATTGTTTCAGCACTGAAAAGATTTCAGGCACAACCACAAATCCTCAAGAACTGGAACTCAAGAGATACCCAATGATCATGATTCTCACAAAACTGAGCTGGATTTTGAATTAAAGGCTTGTAAACAGGCAGTTTATTTAAACAAACAAACAAAAAAAACTTCATGTGCATGAACATTTATAAAAACTTCTGTCTAGTCTTCTAATCATATATTTCTGTAAATTTCTAGAAGTCGTGCAAAAGCAGTTACTTGCCAAAATAGGAAGCCACTTGAGTTTAGGACTCTATGGTCTATGAGGGCTGACATTTTTAACACATGAAGTGTTGATCATGTCAAGCAGTAGCTGCTAAATTGGTTCATACCACACTCTATTGACTTCATACCACTCTTGTTTGGAAGGTCAGTCACAGACACTGGAAAAGCACTGAAGTCAATCGTTGAAGACAGTGCAAGGTTTACAGGACACATTGATTATAAACAGGCAATTTGCTTGGTTGTTCTGTCAATGAAGTACCTGAAAGCAACTGAGTTAATTTACGTTGCTCACCACTCAAGTAGTGTAATGTGCCAAGCATGAACAAACTGTCTATTGATACTGACATCAAAATGGTGGCAAGAAGGCTTCAGTGCCTTTCTATTCAAACCATCTTGCAGATAGGACCCTTTTCTCTGACCTGTGACTGTACCCATACTAATAGTTTAAATGAAACACAATTACCCACCGTGTGAAGTTGACAAAATAGTTCTTTGCAAACTTTCACCCTGTGCCAACTAAATGTCTCCCAGGCAATGCTCCAGAAAGGGTGGGGAGATAGAGCACTCCAGGAGCTATTCCCTGTAGGCAGCTGGTCCTGGGGCTAGGGACGTTCCCAAGGTCATTTTGTTACTGATACAGGCACAGCTTCAGCATACAAACTTTCACATGGTGTAGAAATGTCATGCTGGGGCTTGCAGTATCCTGGAACTGGAAAATTATATTAGTTTTCTACAGAATGACTTCCGCTCATTCTCTGAACTCATCGTATTGTACCAGAGAATGTGGCAGGTTGTCCTAGGTTAACAAACCATAATATTACTGTTGCAGTGACCCCTTGAAAGACCTGAAGTGCTTGGCACTCTGCAAACATATTACTTAAAGAATGTCCCCACCACCAAAAAACGTATAACATAAGCAAGACAAGAACCAACAGGGGCAGAGATGGACAAAACCAGGTGAGATGATCTTGGAAGGCAGCGCAGGAAGCTGCTCAGCTGTAATCACTGCCACAGTTTTTGCAGGCATGACAAGGTATTTTTGAAAGTGTGGAGAGACATTTTCACATCTGGGCGAGAGTATCAGGATGCTGCAGATCAATCTTCACCCATTTTCCTAAGTAAAGCAAAGCATGCTGAGATGCATAAAGGGAAGATCTGCTAATGCAAGATCCATCTCTTTTCCAAATGGCAACTGTCAAGACACCTCTCCTGGGACTTCACAGTCGTAGTCTTTCCCTAAAATTTGTAGCAAATGCTTTACATTTGCACAATTTTTCCCTCTCCTGGCAGCCCTGCCAACTCCCTGTTGGATACTTTCCCTCTTTTGCCTCCTCTCGACCAGTGACGGAGGCCAAACACTCTTCATTATGGGCAACTTTGTGATGTCCAGATTTAGTTCTTGCTGACATTACTTCAGATGGGCTCCAGCAAGTCCAGTGAAATCTGACTGCCTCTGAAGATGTAATCATGACTCACTATTCGAGAGCACGGGAGGACTCAGAGCCACAGCTCTTGGAAATGTGTAGTGAGATCAATTTTTTAAGTATATCCCCAACTCTTACATTTGCAGAGTAAGGCAAACCCTTCAGTTTCATGAAATTATTTCTTCTAAGCCAACTTTGTAATCTTTGATGCCCAACTCTGAGCTTTTTGTAGTTTAGGAGATACTTACGAACCCTTAAAGCTGTAAATTTTACTGGTATGTCTGTCCCAGGAACCATCTCAGAGATCCTGATTCAGACAAATCACTCTGACTTAACTCCAGTATAACCAGTCTCCCTCAGCCTATTTTGTGGTCCATGGAGAAAAATAAGAGCTTCTACAGTTCAGGTTATCTAACTTCATCTGGTGTTTTCTAGCAAAAGTAATTCTGCACTAGAATAGCCTTTATCTTTGCATAAGAGGAGCCAAGGACATCTCGCCATGTAATCTATACCTAACCTTAGGTGAAATTAATCTTATCCAGGAAGTAACAGTATTTATTTTTGTGCTTGAATTTCATGTTTATTCTTTTAAAGAGCATCCCATTTTGTGGACTGGAGTTGTGACTATACTGGTAGACACACTTGTGAGCAAAGACAAAAAGCTTGCCATCTGACAGTGTCAGCTGGGCTCCTGCACTGTGTTAGCACACACTTTGCCATAGTTTTCCAGACTTGTAATTCCTTTTACCTAAATATGAGAAAAGGCCCAGGACCAGAACTCCTCAATATGAAGAAGTCTTCTTTACCTGGGAATGTATCACAGTGCAACATCCTTTTAGATTATCTGTCTGGTCAGAGCATCTGTTTCTCAGGATTTTGGTTGCTATTCAGGTGCAAAGGGTTTCAGTGTTGCCATGTCATGGGCAGTAGCTACAGCTGAGATATCGTTGAAATGATGATCAAACTTCCTCATGTGTGGACTCACTGCTGACTTCCTGAGCTTCTGTTCCTGTATGAAGCAGGCAAAAAAGCATTGCAGATAGATAATATCCCAGAGCCTCGAGTCAGCCGGGACTACCTTCTCTGTAGCAAAACCAGATCACCCTGTTTAACTGTAAGTTTTGGGTGAGCTACTGTGTAGCAAGTATTTCTTCTGTTACCAGAGCAATTACACCCTTACCTCGCAGCTTCTCATGTCAGGGTTTACAGCATGGCTGGTCTCTATCACCAAAAAGCAAAGAGTGGTTGTCTTATGTACCTTCTCCCTTTCTGCAGTTATGGTCTTCACCCCAAAATATTTCCTACTTTGTCCCATTCTCTTCTCCTTCCTCTGCTCAAAAATAAGAGTTTCTGATGTTACTTGTCCTGGTTAAACCAGGAATAACCTCATACACAGCTTTCCAAAAGATTTGTACTGGTTTTAGAGTAGAATAGAATAGAATAGAATAGAATAGAATAGAATAGAATAGAATAGAATAGAATAGAATAGAATAGAATAGAATAGGTTTTCTCCACTTGTCATTTGAATCCTTGAAAAATTCATCAAACTGCCTCTCAGCAGCTGAACGTGATATAGCTCTCAGCAAGCAGGACCTGTAAAGGCAGGTAAAACATGCCAAAGAAACACACTTAGTTCTCTTCATAGAGGGGATTATCTCTTCCTACATGAACATAGTTTCCCTCTCCTTCAGGGGACACCATGGATCAAACACTATAGCTCAATTTATTATTGAACCATGAGGGAAAAGATAAGCAATGAAGGTCATCACAGTGAACAATGACATGATGGAAGGTCTGAAGATCTGCCTTTGAAATATTTCTTCAAACTTTCTTACACCTTCCCTAAACAGCCATCGATGAGTTCAGTGAGGGCATCCAGGAAAAACGAAAGAAAATCAGATAAACCACAACAGGGGCCATCAATGCATAGACCGGATGAGAGGGAATTACTCTCCCTCCAGCCATGCTGGATTGCTGGTTTCTGAGGTGGCTGACCTTGCACTGGACACTTGCACAGCAGGGAAGCGATGCACCACCATGGAAGCTACAGTGCCTTGCCTTGGCTGTGGTAATAGGCAGTGCTGTGCTCACTTCAAATCACAGCGCAAGTCAAATGTTCTTTTTTTTTTTCATGGAAATGTCACCTATGAACACAACTGTCTCCTGTAGAAATATTAATTGATTTAAAGATCACCTCTTCTTGAGGTTAGATATAAACGTGCCCTGAACTATCTGATAAATAGAAAACTTCAGATAGAGATTGCAGTTTCATAAGAAAAGTGCGTGTAGTCAGAACACAGTGAAAGTACTTCACCCTTAGATATGTTTTATGCTGAATTTTACACATACTGTTACACATTTTGTTATTAACTTTTTTCCAAGTCTCCAACCTACTTTTATTCCAAAGTAACTTTTCTAAGTGACATCTTTAATGTGTAATAACACATATTGACTTTCTTCTGAATCTAAGCCAGGATGCAGGATACCTTCATCTGGTTTCCCCCTCAAGCTCCCTTAAAGCCCAATAAATCTGTGACTATTTCCTCTCTGAAGCCTCAGAGAATATAGAATTACTTCACAACTCCTCGAGCCCAGAGTCCTCAGCATGGCTGATGGAGAGCCAAGATCAGAATGGAGTTGCTGAAAATGGGAAGTGAAACAAAAATAGTCCCCTGGAAAGGAGCAAAGAGCAATGACAAAAACAGGTCCCATTTGAATTACAGCATGATGGTTATCAGGCATCACAGGGGAGTGTGTGCTTGCCTCCGCAAACTGTTAAAACAGTAGCAACTGTGATATGGTTCCAGTCATAGCCCATCATTAACAAAAACTCGTAACAGCACTTGATGTAGGCACAGGCCAATGCAATTTAGTTTTGTCATTGTACAGTCAGCAGTTTCTTACTTTTCCTGTAAAGGGATAAATTATGTTTCAGCTTTAGTTTTATGTAGTGCCATTTAAAAAAGAGCCACTTACACTTCTCACGTTGCTGTTTTACTGTGTGATCCAGGTCATATTAAGCTCCATCTTTGACATAAGCTTTATCAAGCACTACATTACTGTTGGCTTTGAAGTATAATTTCATATACTCCTATAGGCTGAGGCTAATGGAAATAACAAACTGCTCTGGTTACTGCCCTTGTTTGCATGGATCCGTGGCTGCAGTACACAGTGCAGTGTGAAGAGTTTCGGCTTCCAACACTGAAAGAAAAAGGTCTTTTGCTGCTTTCCCCCACACTTTTCAACAAAAGAGAACCAAAACCAATGTTTTTGGCCACTCGTTCGTTTGTATTCACAAGGATCAAAGTGCATTTACGTAAAACCAATGTCTGTGCAAAACCACCTGCTCCTGTTCTCCCATGCAGGGAATTTCCAAGGGCAGAGGATGTTACTTGTAGGTTTTTCTGCGTACAGCAAAACAGACAGAGCTCAGGCAAAGCGTGTGGCAAAAGTTCCCATATATGTGCCCTAATGGTCCAGACATTTTACAGCTTATTGCCCCTTATCTATCTGAAGGTAGACTATTAAAAGGACTTTGAGCACAGAAGGCTTTTGTCAGGTGCTGAACACATTGATACTTCTGATTCATGTTAGAAAGAATTGGAGATGATCTTTCTTCATCAAGGCTGTAAAATGTGATAGGGATGGGTAGGAAGATCTTTGGTGTTGCAGGAATACAGGTAGTGGTTCCACCAATACCAGAATCTACCCCAGGACCTCATCATCCCTGAATATCCTGAGCTGTTATCCATGCAGATATTTCAAGGCCTCTCTGCATACCCAGATGATGCTGCACAGATACCCTGCGCCCCACAGTCCCTCTCACCATGTTTGGCTCTACAATTCTTCCTCTAAACAGAATAAAGGAAAACTGCTCAGTTTTAGAGTGTCCTTATCAAAATTACTTTCTTTAATGCTCTTGTAGATTCAAAGCAGGATCTGTAGACATATCACTGTAGTTTAATGATCCCTCTCCTTTTCTGCTGTGTGCCTCTAGCTTTACAGAAGCTAAACCATTAAAATAAGTGTTTCTCTCACAGCATGGACACTTGGCTCTAAGTATTACTTAAAGGACATGGGTAAACACAGGAAAAGATGTCCCAGCAGGAGGGAAGTGATTGTGAAGACAGTATGATCTGACAGCAATTCAAAATTACCAGTAGGTTACAGAGTAGGAAGTCGCAGATAATGAGTTGTTTTATTTAAATAGTCAGCAGGTCTCAGCCCGAGAACAATAGAGTCTGCTCCCACAGCCAACACTGTACACATGCAGAGAACTTCATTTGGTCAAGACAATAAAAGCAAGAAAAAGGCAGATAACATCTCTAAGGGAAGCACCAGGCTGAGAGATTGACCCCGTTTCTCCTTTTGCCCACAGCAGAAAAAGTCACTTAAGGTGAGCAGCAGAGCTCCACAGCAAAGCTGGAAAGCAGCAAGGCAAGTCTGGGCTTTTCCAGCCTCAGGGTGGTTTTTATTTTTGGTTTGAACACCTGGGAGGTTCTCAGACCAAGATCCATAGCCATGCTGGGTCAGGAGGAGGACATGGCATGTGATCGGAAAGGCCAGTGAAAATCTCAGACCCTATTGGAGATCTTGCCCTTGGCTGTGCAAGGTGACAAAAGAGGACACAGTAACAGATGGACAAGAAAAGGCACTCCTAGGGAAGAAAGGGACTATTTTGCTTTAAACACATCTTTTTCTTACTATGATTCTCATAGCAAGACTGACATGATTCTCACTTCTCTGGGCAGCCCACAATCTCTACCCACAATCTTCTTTCTTGAAGCAACTCCCAGCATTGCTGGTTCTGCCAAAAGCACACGTGAGTGTGCCTTGCAGTGCACCTTAGCTTGGCCTTTCCTTTTGGCATCAACACACCCCAACATAGATGTCTGTCATGGACTTTAGTTCTCCTCTATAAGAAATTAAGATTTTGAACTAGATCAATTTATTCACTGGCTAATCTTTAAAGAGAGGTTAGGTTATTATGGGACATAGCATCCTCTACAAGACCTAGGAAAAAGCAGATACATTGGCGAACAGAAAAACACCTCTTCAGGTCTTTGGCACACTCCAGACTAAGCAGGGACTGGAAACAGTTTCTGTCTTTCTCCATTCAGTTTAGCTTAAGTATACTCAACAGGGAAACAATTTGAGAGAAACGAGTGGCTAATAGCTGTGGTCATTAATCAGTGAGGCAGAAAGTTCACAAGCACTTGTGGGATAGACAAAATCACGTGTGAAACCAAGAGGATAAACTGGGGAAGGATTGCAGGGAACAGTGAAGTATGTCAAAGAGTCTTCACTGCCATGCAATCTGTGATTTTGAGTGTCCAGTGGGGCAGTTAATGTAGTTCACGTAAATGAGGTCCCATATTGATTGCATTTGCTCATAGCAGTAGAACAACCATACCTGTTGTCTAGGAAGACAGGGAGTGTGTGTCAATTCATCTCCCAACATTGAGTTGACCTCATACTGAAAAACACTACTTGAGAAAAGCAGTAAGCCATTGCCCGTGTCTTCCCTGGGACAAGAAGAGGAGGGCTGACCTTGAGAGAAGAAAGATTTCAGGCAAGTATCAGGAAAAAGGACGGTGGCTGAGTTTGGGCAAGTCATGCAGTGCCCATCATAGGAGGTTTTTAAAAAGATACTAGACAAATCTCTGTAAAATGTTATTGAGGTCTAACCAACCTTGCCTTGCAGCAGGGAAAGGACTGAATACCTTCTAAAGCTCTTTTCCAGCCTTATTTTCCATTTTTTTTCCACCTATGAAATATTTTCAGACAACCGTGATGTCTTTGTTTCCTGTTTTCCCTTGAGAAGCAGTTGGGAAGCTGTCTCTCCACTCAGCAGAACTCCTGCCATTCAAATCCCTTAAACACATGAACTGGCTACCATTCATTTTGACTAAGACTTTCAAAGAGGAGCTGAGTAAATTGATGTCCAAGGAGATTACGAGTCAGTAAAGGCATTCTTGGATGTGGGGAGCATGCTCCTCTACTTGGGGAGTGAGGAACATTCATGTGTTTCACAAATCCCACTAAAAAAGCCACCCGAGGCGAACAACTAAGATGTTTATGATTGGGTGATGTTTATGATCAACGATGATTGGGGTGGTTCTCAGAGCAGCAAACCCAAGATGAAAGATTCTATATCACATAACCAACCCCTGAAGCTAAGTGTGCCAACAAAACTAACAGAAATCCTTTGGAAACACAAAGAATTCAATTATTTTGGCTAAATTACCACATCCATGGCAAATTACAGGCTGTCTATTGGAAAATATCTCCTCTCAGTCCTGCCATTTTTTGCTCTTCAGTTCTGTTTATGTTCCCAGCATTTTCCCCTCCTGGCAAAGGCCCAGTGTTTTTTGGGAAGGACTAAAGATAGGCTTTTGCTCCACAGAACAGTATTTAGTGGTTGGATGAAGTTGCAATTAGATAGTGTGGCCTTTGATTCCTCTGCAGACCCGTGATACCAAGCTTGTGGTGTGACCAAAAATACTATAGCCAGATCTGAGCCTTGCCAAACCAAGGTGGTGCAGAAAATCTCATTGGTGTATAGAGGCCAGTGATAAGGACTATGAAGTCACAGGCTGCCAAAAGCTGCTTCTTATCTGGAGTGCCTTGGAGAGGAATGGAGGAATTCACTGACTTTAAACTCCTAGTGGAATGGAGAATCCATTTCTGCCCATTGATGTACAAGAAGCCCAGGGAGAGAAGACTGAAAGTGCCCAACCTTAAGTGAAGATTGTACTTATCTGAAAGCAAGGAGGCTCTGCCCAGAGGCATCAGCTTGGGCCTCCAAAGCTGTACACTTGGGTTAGCCCAGCAGCCAGCAACGCACCTCATTCAGAAATAAGGGGGTTCAAAACTCTCCAACCTTTCCAAACAAAGTAGAGAGGATAGAAATGGAGCCACAATTTCGCCTCAAAATTTTAAGCAGACATTTCAGTATTCTGAAATTTTCAGAATATTTCAGCTCCTTTTTTATGTTTCTCTTGCACATTTGAGATTTGATTTTCATGCTTCCATCTGGAACACGTGCTGGGGATCTCAATGGGTAGAGGGGAGATCACTTAGAGCCCATGCTCAGTGTGATGCACATCACACAGGAAATGCTTCATAGCCTGGAGAAGTGAGCTAGGAGCTCACATCCACATTTAGAAATCATCAGCCTTCTTGGGGCAAAATAAGGACATCCCAGAGTGAAAGCTGCACCACTAACTGCATGTCTCCGGTGTCTGTGCTGTGAGTTATCTCGTGACTTGTGGGGAGGGCACAATCACATCTCTCCCAGTACTGTACTGTTTAATCACTCCCCAGCTTTTAAGGCATTTAATACCACATCAGCCCTCTGTGATGTGGGATCTGAAGAGAGAAAATTAAGCACTGAGTCTTTGAAAATATTATGAATGGATAGATACTTTATTCACATTTTTAAAATCTAGTCCCACAAAAATGACCAAGAAGACCATGACAGAGCAGGGATTTTCTCTCCCAAACCCTTCTCTAAAGGCACAGTGCTACTCCTGGATTTTAAAGAAATTTTTGTAATATTAATTTAGCCCCTTTGAGACTCTAAAGTGATATTACAGTCCTAAATTTACAAACAAAAATTTTTGCAGCAGCTACAAAATCATACAAATATTTTTGAACCCAATGACATCCATAATCAAATTAAATGGAGTTTTCTAATATTGTAGCTAAAGTTTCCTCAGCGCACATGTCACTATGGTATCTGCCTCTCACTGCATATGGAAAGGTCTGGGAAGGGAAAAAGAGAACAGAGAGAAAACCAAACAAGTTAAACGAGAGCCACAGAAATATTTTGGTAGTATTTAAACTCAATTACATTACATAATGAGAGACTGCTCCTCTTATTTCTTTTTCCCGTGGAAGCAACTGTTTTTTCTACCATCTGACATGGCTACCCTATAAATCATCCTAGCTGTCTTTCACAATACTGGCCTGTGTAGAACAAGCAAAACCAAGAACTGAACAAAGTTTTTAAGAAAGTTATATTTTTAAATTCATAATCTGTGCAGGCTATAGTATTTCTTGATGGGCACAGGTTTGTCTGGAGGCACACAGAAGGGATGAATGAACCCCATAGAAATGTTTCAGTTCAATCAGTTCAGCTTTCAAAGCCAGATGAAATCTGAAAAAGTTTCATTTACCCCAGGGAATTTGTGAAGAGAGAGATTCTCACCAAAGATGGCGATTTTACATTAACCTTCAGGTCAGGCTGATGTTGCATTATTAGCATTATTTAATTAACAAAATTCATGCTCTGAAACTTTAAATATTTGCAAATTTATCCCCTATAATGACTTTCATTCATTATTATTTATCTAGGGCTGGAGTCAGCCTGCAGCAGCTCTCATTTCCCGCAGCGGGAACAGCTGGGGAAGACAATCCAGTCACTCTCTTTAGGTGTTTAAATGGGAGCAGAGCTCCTCCAGAAATCTGGCTCCAATTATGAGCACTACGTGCTTTGAAAATCTGACCCTGGTGCTCAGTGTCGGCTAGACGCTTTACAAACAACTCTGATGATAATGGCATAGCCATCCAGGCGAGGCGCTCACAGCGCGGACACAGCACAGGCTTGGGGCTTTGCCAAGGCAGCTCTTCTGCTGTAGGGTCACACCTCTCCATGCCACCAGCGATTGCCAGCCGAAGACCCCCAGCTGACCATCAGATCTACAAGTTTGCCATCAAAAATGCTCTAACTGTGAAAACCTCAGGAACTGGGCTGGGAGAAAACCAGGAGTCCACGCTCACTGTTAATTTTTCAGAAAAATCAAAATATTTTACTTAACCTTTTAAGGAAATGCTGATTTTTTTAAATAATCTTCTGCCATCTTTTTTTTTTTTTTTCTTCTTAAATTTGATAATGTCATTTTAAAAACCACACTCAAAATACGTCATTTAACATAAAGGATTTTTGTTTTGCCTTTGCCAAGGACCTCTCTACCTTTGTCATCAGCTGGCTGGATGGCCTGAAGGAAACGCTTTACCCCTTTCCAGCTCTGTTCTGTTGGTGGTTGAAGGGGAAAGCAATGCTGACATGCTTTGTAAGTGCTTGGAGATTAAAATGCTCACACTCCTGATAGATAGAGAAGTCTACTGGTATGTACACAGGAGCTAATAAAGCTTTTAGCACCAGACCCTGCCGCTCTGTACCCACAACATCTGTGAAAAAGTCCGCTGATGTTTTTTGCAGCACTGTTTCTCAAATCTATCCATCTACCTGCCAAGTCTTCATGACCACGAGAAAGCAAGTGAAATGTGCATGACTGATGCCTGTAAGTACAGCAGCAGCAGGGAATTAACCTGAATAATGACATTTCCTGCATACCATTCTAGGCATCAAGCTCAAAAATAACCATTTTGCTGTCCCTGTGCCTTCTCTCCAGTTCTTCCTCATGTACTGGGATGTCATGGCAAATCTGTGTGACTCAGTGTGGGAAATTACCTTTAAATGTGAAGAAAATGCAGCTAATATCTGGGTAGATGTAACTTTCTCTGGGAAAGCCATGCTTCTCCTGTGGATTTTAATGAAAGACTTGTAGACTTGATGTGCCTGAGATGGGACTGCACTTGCTCGGGGCAGTGCCGGTGCTCACAGGGAAGTGGGCATCGATAGACACCTACATGTACCAGTCCCACATCGGGTTGCCAGTGTGGGCACGGGCTCTGGTGGTCCTTGGTGTGTGGGCTGCCCCAGCACCCATCCTTGGCATCCTGCCTCCGGGGTTCCCGAACCCTGTCTCTGAGAGCCGGCTGTGCTGGGCATTCCAGTCGAAAGTACAAGAAACCCTCTAGTGGACAATTAGAGGGAGCGGGTTTAGGTTCCAAAGTGTGAATATTTTTGTTGCGTTTTGGATTTAACACCGGTCTGATCTTGCAAAGCTTTCCTCTTGTCTTCTCTAGAGAGACACCTAGATCCTTTTTGGTTTTTGTCTTTTCCTCCTGGTTTCAGCAACGCCTCAGTCCATTGCCCTGAGCTGGGCACAGATGCTTGTCTCGTCAGGGCTGGGGGCTCTGCCAACGGGTAGTGAAGGCCAAGAGATCTCCTGGTGGCCAATATCCAGGTGGCAATGCTCTGTGTGGAGGCCTGGGCTGCTCTATACTAACTGCAAACTAAATGGTGCATTTTTACAGGTAGTCAGGCGTGTAACTACATAAGTACCTAAGATTTCCACTCTGCATCCCTGCAAATCCAAATACCTCAGAGGCTTTCCCAAAAATCTTTCAGTAGTTTAAGTCCTGTTATAGCTCATTAGGTAAGAGTCTTGCCAGGGTCCCAGGGTGAAGTATTATCTCTCTTAGGCCAGTGGTAGGATCTGGATAGGATAAGAACTTCCTGACACGAAATTTCTAAGGTTGCAAAGTTCAGCTTTTCCTGGTCCTTTGTATTCCTGCAGATTTTATTTTTGGCTGAGCACGATATCCTTTATTGTGAGATACATTTTTCTTAGCTACTAATTCCTCAGCCTAAAATCCTCCTAGAAAAGCCATGGCTATCAGGGTGCTTTCACACTGAGAGCAAATTCAAAGCCTGCTTGGCTCTGTGACTGTCCTTCTCAAGTATGTCCCCAGAGAGCTGGTAATGAACATCACTACAGCTTGGCCCCATTACCCTGCACTGGAAATGCTGCAAAAAGCCACGGATTTGAACACTGCAGGGGCTGAGGCATGCACAAAGATGCCCAGTCAGTTTTGGCTTGGGCTACCATGGTACCTCAGGTAGTTGCACACCCTCCTCACAGTGGGTACACTATTCCAGCACCAAATGAACCAGCCAAAAGTTTCTTCAGCTCTACTAGTGTGTGATATGCAATAGACAGTTCCTGAAGCAGAGAGGCAAACGGAGACTTCCAGATAGATGGGTTCCTGGTAGAGCCTTGTCAGGGCCAAGAGGTGTTTGTAACAGTGCACTGGGAATATTGCTGGAGGCAGGAGAGATTGAAGTATGTTCAGAGTGCAGATTTAAGATTTGCCTCTTTTTGGTAACCTTCAATATCCTTCTGTGTTTTATATCCACTCCAGAGCTGGTCATAGGTGCCAGACTAGCTCAGCAAAAGGTCCTTGGCTTGAGGCAAAAGTGCACATGCTTCCCAGGAAGATGGAGCCATGCTTCCTGGTGTGCAGAGCCTCATCCTCCTCATGGCCATTTAAACCAAATCCCCAGGAACACAGCCAGGAACACTTTGTATGGGTGGTTGTCCTTCCCCCTTGCTGCCCATCCCTTGTACATCATCCGAACTCTTTCTCAGGAGCTGGGACACCAGCACTACTTTGTCTTAGGAAGTACAAACACCCCTTTTTCCATCATCTCACAGGGGTAGTGCCTGCCTCCCCCAGGCCACGTGGGGGGACAAGGACCTATTTCAACTCTTCTGAATACAACTGCTCCAGTGTGGGTGAAGCGTTTAAACTGCATTACACTGGTAAGTCAGACATGGTGTGGGAACACACCTCTGTGCTCTGATGGCTGGGGCTCCTCTGGAGGAAGCAAAGCATGTTTTTTCCTCTTTGAGTTTGTTCCTGAATTTTATCCTATTCCTATTTTAAGCAAATATATATGCTAATTCAAGTAGGTAAAGCAGTCTGCTGCAGACTTCAACAGGGGTCTCTTAGTTTCTCGGTGGTATTAAGGTAGGGAGTGAGCTGCCATGGCTCAGTGAGCACCTTAGAAAGGATGCTTGTCAAGTATAAAATAATGTTCACAAATTAAAGCAATTAAATTTAGGATGTGGTATGTCAGAAGTGACAGAAAAAATGCAGCTGCTGGCATCACGTTGGGGTGCGTTTGTCACATAATGTCAAGGGGAATCCCAACAGATAGAGAGATCTTTCACTGTGTGCAGAAAACGAAACTTTCATGGTCATCATAGGTTATAAATGGGACTGTTGTTGACTTTCTTCATGCGAAGGTTTCCTGCTCCCCCAAAAAACATCAACAGTCCCAGAAAAAGAATTCATCCAAGCAGACTTTCTCCCCATTGAGACCCCCCTTTCAGGTACAGCCACGTTCACTCCCCACCCGGACTGCAGCCCAGCCATCAAAGTGCCTTTTGTACGTCCCTCCAAAATAGTTTATTCTTCTCTGGCAAGCAACATCATTTAGCACTAGCTGGAGGAGCTGAACGCGCTCAAGTTAGGAAAACCAGATGTATTTGAATCGTCTGTCAAAATCAGAGGCCAGCACTTGATCTATGGCAAGGTAATGAAAAGAGTCACTCATACCTCACTAGTGCTGAGCCGTAGGAGCGCCGCAAATCACGGCGTGGGACATTGTATGAATGTGTCAATGTTACTGATATCCAGGGGCCTGTTACTGAAACATGCACTGATGAAAGGCTTCATGTGTGCTCTCAGAAACAAGCCAATAAAGTCCTGCTCCGTGCAGGAAAACAAAAACAAGATCTGAAACGGCGGCACAGTGTTAAAACAACAGTCTCCTGTTACCCTTTTTGCTATCACTGGAGCAAGACACTGGACTTGAGAGACTTTTTTATTATTTTTCTAAACCTTTTTTACAGACTTAACAGCCTGCCTCCAAGGTCATGCCATCGAGAGGCAGAAGTGATGACTCAGATGCCATCAGTGAGTTTAACACCCTGTCCTGTGTTGCTGTTATTTATAGTTGGTTTTATAGCCATGTTTTTGAGGCCCCAGCTGAGGCAGAGCCCCAGTGCCTGAAGTCTTGTACAAACACACGGTGAGGACAGCCATGGCCAAGAGCTCACAGTCTGTAAAAGAGGGCTGCGAAGTGCATCTCATGTACAACTAGTGGTAAGTAGACCATCTCCAGGAGGAACCCTGAAGCATCCTGTTGCAGTCTGGAGGAGATAATTACTTGTGCAGCCAAGAAATCCCTACCACAATGACAAATCAGGATGCCAGTGAGAGGGAGTACAATGGGGGAAGCACTTCAAGGCATCAGTCAGGAGTCTACATTTGGAAGCTATAATATATGTGGCAGGGACAGAGGATTGGGCACAGTCTTGTATCTGTGCGATGATTTGTCTTGATCTTCAGCATTTTCTGTTCTGTCTACTGGTCTGAAGTTTGATGCCTCTGGTCTGAATTTTATGAGTAACAGTGACAAAGGTGATGAAAGACACACTCAGAATCACACTGAAAATCAGAGCCTCAGTCAGGAATAAAACCCAGACCTCCTCAGCCCCATCTAGATGTCAAGAGAAATGGGTGCCTGAGGGTGCAACTGGCCCCTAATAAACATCACCCCTGTGATGTTCTCATAGGATTTTAATGGCAAATAGGTTATAAAATGTACAGAAGCAGATCTGCAGCTAGCACCCATCAGGAAAGCCAGCTACTCTTGATTCGATTTAGCTGTCAAAACTTGACACCAGCCTACACCACCAGAGGATTTGGCCCTTCATTCTTGGCAAGGGATTTACAATGAAAGAATGAGCCTACAGTTAGGCAGCTTGCTCTTTTTTTTGTTTTAAGATCAAGATTAGTTCCAGATTGGTGATTAAGTTTAGCTCTTTCATTGATAGGAACTGCTCTGACAGCTGCAAATCATCATAATAATATGCATTTCTGCACATTCGTGCTTGCATTTCTGTTGTCATAGCTAAGAGTGTAGTCAATGACTTATGTACATAAGACTGTGTCTTGAAATTGTTCTTTCAAACAGCCAGTGCTTGCACGGTCAGAAGAGCTGTGTTCTGCTAAAGACATCTTTGCCTCCATCCCAGAAAGACCTGTCTCCAGATAGGAACATTTCCACCTAAGCTGTTGGTCAGATCAGGACCTGGGTTAGCCCAGGGGCTACAAACCCAGAATCAAGGGGTTCCTTCCTCTGACACGCTGCCTTCATGCTGTAATGCACGACCCGTGTTGCTCTGTGGGGATGAGTCTCGGTAAACTGGAACTATTCTCCCAGGTGGAAGAAGGAGGCTGGGGAAGGGATGAGAGAGTTATTAGCAGCTGAGTAATGTAATACAAATTTTCCCAGGAGTGGTGGCAGATTGCTAAGTGAAAGCAAAATAAGTGCTCTGGGCAATGCACCCTGCTGGGACAGCTTGTCCCAGCTGGGAGCACCAGCTAAATGGGACAGTGTTCTCAGCAGGGACAAGGAAAAGGCTGGGAGCAGCTCCTGAGCTAGGGCTTGTGCTAATCCTGATATGAAGACATGCCTGAAAGAGCCCACCCCTATTCTCACACATGTGCTACAAGGCTTATGTTTGCATTTGGATGGTAATCACAAGTAGAAATGCTATCAAAATGTTGCTTTAGTTCTGGAAACTCAGCATAATTCAAAGCCGGTTTTATGATGCTGCCAGCCCCATTTCCATTGATGGAAATTAAGATTTCCCGAACACTGAATGGAGGATGAGAGCGTGCCAGTTTTAGTTCTCCTAGGTGGTGACACTGGTTGCTGAATCGAGTATCTGGGCAGGCAGCAGAAAATCTCCACAGCTTCACATTTGGCTCTGGTGACTGATGGCCACATCCTTGAACCCCACATAACCCAGTCTGTTAGTCTCCAATAGATCCTCATGATAAAATCCAGCTTCAGTGGGATTTATTTTCATCCCTCTAATGAAAGTGTTTTGATTCAGTTTGCAGCATGGTTTAGAGAACAGGAAATTTAAAACCAGTTCAATGTACCATTGGCTTGAATGCAGCAATTTGCTGTCGGGCCACCCAACTGGGGTACAGGCTGCAGAGTGACGGAAATCAGTCTGGGGGCTTCAGAAACATTTTCCTCAATATACTGGTGATTCACTCCTCAAAGAGAAGGGAGTCATCTACAATAACTCTCCCTAATGTGGGTGAAAGCCTGTCATGCAATTCAGTCATCCCAAAAACTTGACAGAGATACTACTACAGGCTTAGAAAATACAATTGAAATGCAGCATTATGGTGAGACATTATCAGCTGTGATTGCTCTAATAGCAGAACTGCAGCATTTACAATATGTAACAAAGAAGCTGATATTTTTTAAAACTTTTGCCATCCAATATATTCATCAGGCCTCCCTATTTAGGCCTTGCATGTTACTCTTAAAAGACTAATCTCAGGAAGGCATAATGCTGGCAGCACAGAGCCCAGCCACAGAGCTGAGTGACGGTAGTTGAGGGAGGATGGAAAGGAATTGGGTCTTCAAAGGGACATTTACACATGCATTAGACATGGACATGAATGCTGGTGCTGGGCTGTTGGAGAGCTAAGCCCAGCCTGCTTAACAAACACAGGGCTTCTCCTAACCTGGAATTTATTTTCTGAACGAGTCCTGCTACACCTGATGGTGCAAGTGAACTCGTAGTGAAGAGAGGCAAGAACGTTCCTGACTTGCTTGGTCACAGATGGACGGGAGAGCACAGCACAAATCCTGCCAGAAGAAGGACTTGGTTCTGAATCCAAAACAGTTGGAACTACCAAAGTGTAAAACAGGGGCTGAGATCACCTGCTGGGGAGCACATCCTCCTGCTTCTAATGGGGTGAAAAAGGTTCTATTCAGGCCACCTACAAAAGGATCTGCTCCTGAAGATTTCAAGTTTCTCCTTCCAGCCCAGAGTGAAGCACTTTGGATCCCTGAGGAGGACAGTGATGGCATCACATCATGGCCCCCAGCACATCTTACGGCTGGCCCAGGCAGCAACCTGTCCAGCACAATTGCACTATGGCTCTTGTTTTAAGGTACCTAGGGTTCTCAGTGCCTTATGCCTTTTCCTGGGGCAAACACATCCCTTAGTTCATTACAGGCAGGGAGAAGTGAGGTGTGAACATATCTTATTCTCTCATGCCTTTGCCTCCATCTCCTATTCATTTGTCACCACTGGTAAATGTGAAATAGCTTTTAAAACCCTGGTTTTCCCTGTTAGAGCATCAGCTGAATTTGAATGGAGTTTAGAAAGCTAACAGGAGCACTGGTTTTAATTTTAAGGGAGAAAAAACCAACCTTCTTAAGCTTGAATTTATTTTCCAACTTCAAGACAGCGACCACATCCTCCCTGTTTTACTGCTTCTCCTTATCTGACAGACGGAGTCATGCTGCAGGGGTAAAACAACATACCTTCAACACAGTGGTCTCACATGTTTATTGGGAACAGCTACATCCCTAGCCTCCTCAATAAGTTTTGAAAACATCTCTTTTTTTAGAGTTTCTTTGATGGCTGGTATTGGGGTTGGGTCCCTTACTTCTTCAGAGAAAAGTGACCTTTAAGTCTCCAGTTCTGAAAGCCCTTCCAAACCATGGAGCTCTGAGTGCCAAAACCTTTTCACATTCAAATCTCTTTCAAGCAGAACAGGGAGAGGAAGACCAGAGTTAGTGCACTCAAATGACCTCATTTGCCACATCAGAGCACAGAGCGTTTATTCTATAAAGAGCATCAGTATGTGTGCAGTAACCAGGATGTCTTGTTAGCCAGATTTTTCAATATTACTACTAATAAGCCAGCTTTTATATGGTATGGTTTGGCTGGGAACAAATGTATAAATTCTGCAACATGAAAAGTTTTGAGGTCCTGATCAGCAAAGCCACTTTTGCACATAGGCGAGTTTAAGTACACAAATGTGGAGATCATCAAAACTTTCCACAAAAGATGTTTTCCAGTGGAAAATTAGCTGTTAGGTATTTCAGGGCAAGGGGGCTTTTTTTTCTTGTTTCGTTTCAGAATTAATTTATTTGTGAAAGTTTTGCTATTTGAGGAAAATGCCAAGTATTCCTTCATAATTCAAATACTTACTTTGAAAATAAAATGTTTAGACTCAGCTTGCATTCCACAGCAAATTGTGGGGGTTTGAGATCCCCTTGTATTCCCATTTTCTTTATGGGTTTGGCCAAGTTTTATACCCCAGAACACAAATGGTTCTTCATATCATGAGAGAAGACTTTGGTGTATCATGGAAAAAAGAATTTGAGCTAGTCTGTTCGATGGAGGCAGATTTGAGTGTAAAAGTACTTACCTGCAGGGTAGCACATTAGCATTTGTAACTAAAACAAAATACCCCTGCCCCCCAGCTTTCAGCTGCAAAAAAATTTGCCCTTTTACTGAGAGAAGCCTAAACTTTTCTGTGGAAAATACTGATGAAAATACTGCTTTCATTTTTATTAAAACTCCCAAGAGAAAAAAGAAAACATTTCTGAAAACTTCCTGAAGAAATCATTCCTAAAGAAAGTCAAACTGGGTGAAAGAAAAGGGGTTATTTCTGGGTAAGTCAAAATAATCGATTTTCAAAATTTGTTTCAAGCAGTGTCTTTGCCTCACAGAGTCACTCTAGGAGAAGCACCTCACAAGGAATAAACACTTTCCTAATTCTTCAACTGTGCAAGTTCATCATCAAGAGCATCAACCTGAGGAAGGAAGGCTTAACTCTATGTGAGTAATAAAATAAAATAGTGCACCATGTGCTTTGGGACCATCAATACTCCTGTCTTTGAAACTGCAGGACTATTAAATATAGCCACGTTGTAGCCTACTGGTTGGAGAGAACAGGACACGCTGTGAATAAATCACTGTGTGGGATGGGGCTGTACTACAGGAGTTTACAACTAGAGATGCCTCACATTTAGTTAAGTGCTGGCAGGCTGCTCAGTCCTGACCAGGGTGCTCTTGTAAAGACAGTGTCATCTCCTAGGACTTGCACTCTATGTGTCAGGCCTTGGAAAGGCAGAATGTGGCTCAGAAACCTGGAGGAAGGATTTGTTTGGCATTTTTCTAATTATTTAAGGCTTAACTCAGCCCTTACGTGTGTTGCTCTGCAAAGCATTTCACTCACCAGCAAAGTTCATTTCAGTGCAGAGCTCTGAAAAGGTTTAACTCACCTCATGCTGCCCTGAAACACTTAACTAAGAGTAGATAATGCCATCACCTTTTACCTGCAGCTGTCTAGAGGCTCCTGTGGGTTCCTTAATCCTATACTGGTGAACAGTGCACAGCAGCAACCTCGGTTTTAGGAGACCTTACAATTCACCTGGGAGCAAAAACACAAAAGCAGAAAGAGCAGCAGTGCCTTATATGGATGCTTAGAAGTAAAAGGCTGTATCTGACCATAAATCTGCTGCTTTGCTTGGTCAAGAGAAACCTTAGCACAAGGCACTAAGAAAAGCAAGCAAAAGTCTCAGCACATGCTTGTATTTTCAGGATGAGGAGGGAAAACAGATATGGATGGAGATGCTTTTCCTGAAGAGCTGCATTCATGGGTCTGAACTGGACCAAGCACAGGTAGGACCAGCCCTTTTTCAGCAACCCACATTTCCCATTTGTCTCTGAAGAAGGGGCAGTGCAGATAGCAAACATTTCCCTCTAGGGACAAATGAAAACCTGGCCACTTCTCTTAATGCTCTATTTCCACAGAGTTTGAGACTTTAACATGTTTTGTCCCTGTTTCTACCAACCCCATGACTCAGGACTTGGCAAATATGGCCAAAAGAAAATTATAGCACCAGTCTGTGCTTATATAGCCAGTAAGTTGGGTGCAGATGGTTTTAGGAGAAGCAAGTACTGCTGGAAAAAGTTTTCTTTTAATGTAGGAACATCTCACTCCCAGGACACACTTGCAAGTCACTCAGCCATGCCCACTAGGCTGGTGGGTACCCAGTGAGTCTGATACGAGGCCAAAAGGATATGGTCCAGCACTGTCCAAGTGGATAATACAGAATTTTGTTTTTTTCTTTTTTCATGGTTCAGGCTGGGCATTAAAAAAAGCTTTTCCAGTCGCTATCAATATTTGGAGCCTGCAGCCCTGTAAGCAGATGCATTGTACAGCTTTCCAGCTCTTCTGCCAGGGAGTGGATTTACAGCAGAGACTGAATTTTCTAGAATAGCTGATTTTTAGCCCAAGCAATGCTATACTGCCCTCTCCTCTCAATCTAGTCCAACTTATCTAACCCAGCCTCCCACTCCATGGGGACACAGGAGACAATGCTGTCCTTTACTGGCTGCATCTTACTCTGCTGTAAAGCTCTCTATGATTACATGGTGTGTTAATCTTTGCACCTCTTTCTACTGCAGCTATTGTACTGGCACAAAACACTTGATTTAATCACATCGTGAAACACAGATGTGTGTAAGAAAAGTTCTTCATCCCTTCAGCAACATGGGCGTGATGAGAAGAGCAGACAGCCTCTCAGACTAACACACAGCTCACTGCCTCGATCTCCCCTTGGAGACTGCTGGGCTATGTGAAAAAGAAAACAAAAAGATACAGAATACCAGGACAAAAAATGTCCCACACCTCATTCCCATGGTGTACAATGTACCTAACAACTAACTCTTTCAGGGCACAGCCATTAAAATAAAACCCCCACATCAGCTGTGCTGGCAACAAACGCGGTGTTTTCCAGGTATTGCTGATAGCCAGCTGACATTTTAGCTCTCGGTGCTTCTGAGAGAGGAACACTGGGCTCTTTTTTCTTTTAACTGGAACTGCTGAAAGTTTATTTTGTTGTTGTTATCACTTTCTTCTAAGTGTTGAGCAAAAGGATGTGAGGCCAAACAGAAGGGCTCTTGGAGAGAAGTGAGGATCCCAAATACCTTCCTCCTCTTCTGCTTCAAAACAAACTGAGAAGGGGGCAAGGGGTGTTGTGGCTGTTAGAGGCTGAGGAGATCACTAAACCCACCGGGAGAGGCAACGATCTCCCCTTCCACATCCGTTTCACAGGGACTACAGGGACCCTGGATTGCTCTCCTCTCCCTCCCCTTCCAAATGATGGGTAGGAGAGACAGCAACTTTAGGGATGGAGTTTGTGACCTCTCTTCCTCTCTGTTAGCCCGTCCCTGTCCATAGGTTCCTTATTGCATGTGTTCCCAGGAGAGCCATGCTGGAGGCATGGGAAGCACAGGGGGAGAGGGGATCCTCGGGCAGGAATGAGTCCAGTGGTGGGAATGTGATTGTCCCCTTCCAGTTTGCCACCATCCTGCCTTCTGCAGCAGGACAATCTTATCTCATACACCTTTAGTGTAGGTTAAAGTTCTTATGGGTAGGTATTTTTAGGTATTTACTCTCAGCACCATTTGCCTAGCCAACAACCTGCAAAACAGGAGCAAGTGTGGAAAACCAGGCTCCTCTGCAATATATCTGATTCAGGTAACAGCCTGGGTTATCCCCTAAAGCTCTTGGAGAAGCACTTTCTTGCCTTCATTGACTCTATAGGGAGACCTATCCTCAGTTCCCATGTCTGTCAGGTTGGATCCAGGCCTTGGATTCCAGTTCAGCTGAGCACTTTGGCATGTGCTATGTTTTAAGTAGATGCTTGAGACCCTGCAAAGTTCATAGCATTTAATCATGTATCCAGAGGTAAGTGGATACTTAGAGGTTTTGCTAGATCAAAGCCATGGCTTTGGGAGCAGACAGCTGCAAATCTGAGATGCTCTCAGGGAAGAAGCTTCCTCTCTCACTCTCAGAAGAAAAAGTGGTGTTTTACTCAATTCCTCTGTCAGTCTTCTGTCTCAGCTTCATCTGGGACCATCCTTAGGTGGGGTGAGACTGTCTCTGAGAGACACACAGACATCATGACTGATAAGGAAGCCTGACTGATTAACAAGGGGAGGAAGTAATAAAAGCAAAAGAACGAATTAGTAACGTTTGGACACATAAACATATCTAAGAAAAATTTGTTTGTTTCCACAGAGAGGAGATTCACTTTTGCTTCTGGAATTAATTTTAATGTGTTCACTTATTTATTTAGCACTACAACAGTTAGTAACCTGGAGATAAAGATCTTTGGTGCCATCCAGGGTTTTGATTTGAGCAAGTTTCTTTATCGGTATTCTTCTCAGAATCAGCATGATACAGTAAACAGTACTAATTATTATCTTTTTTTAAATTTAAAAAGGAGGTATCTCTTAGGCCAAAATTATTTACAGAGAAAGTAGATAAAAGGGAGTTTTAGGGATTTCTTTATTGTATCAAGGACAAAACAAGGAAAGAGTCAGAAAAGAATCAAAGTAAACAATTAAGACTGCAATAAAAAAAAGCATCCTCTCTGTACTCTGCAAAGTCCCAGTTCAGCAAGGAATTGCAGTAGGGGCTGGATTTTTCAGAACAATTTCAGGGCTTCGAGTCTGGTGTAAACCTCAGCATCCTGCCAAAGAGGTCTTCCATGGAGACTGGATGGTCTTTGTAAAGATCCTTTTGTTCAGATTTTCATAGTGGTGGTCCAAAAGAATATAGCTCACAAACATGCAGACACAAACCCACAAGGAGTCATCAGGTTAAATTCTCAGAGCTCTTTTATATGGGAGATTAGTTCAGCACCTTCTGGAGATGTTGCTGTCTTTACTCTCTCCATCTTCTCCAGAGGTTGCTCAGGTAAGATTTCTTTTCTTGGTAACAAAGATTAAAACAAAGCAGACCACCATGACCTTTTGGAAAACTTGCAATATGCCTCATTCCCCCAGCTCCTAGGTGGGAGTTCCCATTAGGGCTGGACTAGGCTAAATCAGATTATGCACCACAGACAATGGTGTCTGCAAGCAGAGGACAAAAGCTGTCAGGGGAAATCTCTCCTCAGACCCAGGAATATTGTACTGCAGCAGGACTGAGACAAGTGCCCTGAATCAGTGCTCCTCTTGTGGGCAGGTTGTGGTGTGACAGATCAGAAGCAGGCTGTGCATGATTTGCACTGATTGAAACAAACCTCTGCCAGCACCCCTACACTTGTCTCAGGTGAAAATGAGGGGCAAGTGCCAGCTCTACCAACTGGCATCTTTCCCTGATTCCTTTATTCCTTTATTTTATTTATTCTACCTTCTGTTGGCAGCCCTGGAGCAAAGCTGCAGGGTAAATGCACGTTTGAGGCAAAGTACTAAATTTGTCCAAGCCTCACCAAGGCTGTCTCCAGCCTTTCAATTATCATCAGGCTGAGTCTGGCACTATAATACCTGGATGTGCAGTTGCAAAACATCAGGAGCAATGCAGGAAGAGATTTCAAACCCCCTTCTTGAAGGGCTCTGTGGGGTTTGATGAAGCTGAAGCCATTTGAAATACCCATTACTGGAGATTTTCCATCTGCATGCACGTACAAGTGTGTGCACTGTGTGCATAAAGTCTTCTTTCTGAAGCTCCTTAGATAATTGTAGAAAGTATGAAGCTTCACAGGCCTTGCTGAGTAAAAGCTTCTTTTTTTTTTCCCCTTTAAAGCATAGCTGTGGGTTTAGTAATTTATAGTTTCACATTAAGATAGTCATGAACTATCTGGGCTGTTTTTTTATGACTAAAGCCATTTATATATGTTTCTCCACTTTAAATCTTCCTCCCCCTAACAACTGACACTCCCGAGCAGGCATGAGCTACTAGATTAAGTGGTTGAAAACTGTGGTCTTTAGCACTGCCTGGAATAGAAAATCCCACTTGATTTAAACGCTTACAGTTTCCTAGTCATAACTGTTAGCATAAGAGTAGTTACTTCAGACTAACCATCTCTCTGAAAGAACATGCCCTTATTAAGGCATTTGGAAGACAGCACAGTCTTTTCTGTCCTCTCTCAGGTTTTGCACAACTGAATCCTGACCTACATTACATCACCTAACCTTGAATTTGATGTAGACCAGGATGAAATCTGGCTTATCGCCTGTCTTATAAACATGGAAGGCCTGAGAGAATTTTCCTCCTTCAAACGTGGGCTGATGTCACTGTATTGTGTATGTATTACTCATATCAGAGTCTTCTGTAAAGAAATGTGATGCCCAGGGCAAAAATCTACCAGCCACTAAAACCTTTGCTAGGCAGTGCTAACAAAGTTTACGAGTAAAATGGAGACACTATTATCACTACCAGTCTCACTATCACTGTCACTATTGCTGTCACTATCACTATTACTACCACAATGAAATCAATATTCAGTGGAAAGTTTGTCCTCCCTTTTGGCTTCTTGAATTATTTTAAAAAAAATAAAACCAACACAATCTTATGCAGCAGAGCAGCTTTATATACTCCAGACCAAAAGGGATTCACATACAATAGATTTTTATTAACAGATGCCAGATTTTAGATGCTTCTGGAATAATGAGGAGATATATCTAACCCTTCAGGAGATATATCTAACCCTTCAGTGGCAAAACAACTGTGAACAAAAATAGCTGACATAACTCAGTGAAGTTTTTCCCCTCCTCTTTCTGAGATGGGAGGAGGTAAATACATCACAGAGGAGACAAGGACATAGTCCTGCAAACCCAGAGGCTGTATTCCTGGAGATCCCCACAAAGGGATCCAAAGGCCGGTGGATGACAAGTCTCCAGAGTTGGCTGAGGAAGCATTTTTCACAGTTATTATTCATGACTTTGCCTCAAGCTGACGTAGCCAGAGCCATGGATGCTTAGCAAGGTATGCAGCACAGGCTGGCTAAGCCTCTTCTGCTCCCAGTGTTGAGATATTGTTCTAGCAATTGATGGCAAATGTTTTGGGCATCACCAAGAGGACAATAGCAATGTCCATGCAGAGGAATTACGTCACCCGTAGGCTTTACTCACATGATGTAGCTGGAGGCCTGCAGGAACAGCAGAAAAAACTCAGTATGGAGAATCCTCTGATCTCCCCCAGGTAGTCAGAACAGCACTATTGAAGAAAGGTATGGACTAAAACCAATACACAACAAACCAAAAAAGTTTACACCTCAATCAGGCGAAGCTACATTGCTAGTCACTTTTGTGAGGAAGGCTGTCCCGGTAATCTCAGCTGTACCTCAGTCCTTGCAGGCTGTGACAGCGGGTGGCCGTGCCCCACCACCAGTATAGTGCAGGGCAGAGGCAAATGGACCCCATCCAAGGCACAGAGTGAGGGCTGCTGCCAGCCCAGTGCCTCCTCCCTCCAGGCTGGTGTTGGACCTTTTGAGCTCCTCTAAACAGTCCCACCACCTACTGTCCCTGACCAGGTCCTCTCAGTTTGGACATTCCCACCACAAGAGTCCTCTGTGCAGTAATGTAAAATACTGCACTTCAGAAAACAAAACACCACATTTTTTTCATCATTATTTACTCTGAAACGTGCTTTGGCAAAGTCATCCTCTTTATTTCTGTGAAATCCAACTGAAGAAACAGAAGATAAATGAGTATGTCTAATAATGCAGCATGGTTTAGAAATATGGTCCAGTCTACCCTCTGATGCAAGACTGCACCATTTTTAAACCTTGGCTAGAGATGCTGTATTGTCAAATACACACACACAAAGGTCATTAGAGTTCAGTCTGATTTTTTTTTTCCCTCTTTTCTAGCAGCTATTTAGGTTAGTGCTTGAAAAAAAATTTACTGCTTTACGCTCAAATTATATTTACATTTGAGCATAGAATTTCAGCATGGGCAGGGGAGGACAGCATGTTTTCTTCATTGCCAGTCATCGATGGTTTTACAAAATGCTTATTTCTCAGAAAACTTCCACAAACTTTCCATTGTGATCAAGAGACACTTATCTTAAACCACTTAGGAGCTGACATGACTGCACAGTAGGTCACTCACACCACATACGAATATTTAGCCAGGAAGAATAAGGGGGAGGATTACGATTCCATCTTCAGTACTCCTGACATGCTGGCCCCAAGAGCTGCGACTGTATAATCTGTCCTTCAGTGTATTTACATTCCTGAAAATGCAGGCAGTTTAAGATGTGCTTTAAGCAATTTGTTGGAATGTAGTAAAAGGAAAATCTTTTAATGGATCTGCTGTGGTAATTCCTATTTATTTTATCTTCCATTTTCTTTTTTTTTTGCAGAATTGTGAATGTTGATGTTGAGACAGAAACAGGACTTTATTGGGACTGCCAATGGTTCAAAGATGAAAAGGTCTCAAGCGGCTTTTTGTTATCAAATTCCACTTACCCTCCCTGTTGTAACTTTCATCACAGCTGAAGGGACAGTGCCAAGATCTGACTTCATTTTGGAAAGTGCCAGGATACGCCACTGGAGTTGCAACAGAAGAAAGAAAGTGGGAAGGAGACAAATTCAATGCGGGCTGCTGCCCAGGAGAAGGGGAAAAGGCTAAGGGAGTAAGAAAATGGCTCAGTGTTTCTTCCCAAATCTTCCCCAAAGTTGCTAGGCAGGTGGGTGAGATGAGGGCATCCCTTTTTTTTTCCAACCAGTGCTTTTCAGACCAGTTTTCCTGCCAAATGGGAAAACAGGAAGAGTTCCCACCAAATCACTGCAGCCTGCCCTCCGTTTCCTGCCAGCTCCCTCCTCTTCACTACAGCAGATAAGAAATTTCAGCCCAGCAGCAGCTGAGCAGGTAGAATGCTATGTGCCTGATCACCTTAGAGCTGGACAAATCTCATTTTTCTTCACCACACTTTCAGCCCAGTGTCTCTCCCACTGGTTACGTCAGAGAACAAGCTTCCAGGGCCAGGGACCACTATTTGCTGTATGTCTGACAAGTGCGTAGAGCAATGAGAGCCCCCAAATTTGTATTTACATGTGATCACAATAATGATGCTAATAATAATATCTGAATGTACAGTTTATGAGCCAACACCTTCCGGACTGAAGAAGTTTTGTTGCCTCCAGTGTTGGATACCAATATGCGACCATTCAGAAGGTCTAGCTTTCCCAAGTGCAGATGCTTACCTTTACCTTAATGTCAGACTCTTCTCACTCTCCATTTAGGTTTTGCCCAAGATGGAACATCTCAGATTACTAATCATTTCAGAAAATGATGCCTTATTGTGTTTGTTCCTCAGTTTTTCCTGATTGTGCAATGGAAATAAAACTTGCTTACTCCACCATGATTTCTCAAAGTACTTTCAGTGACTCCAGCAAAGGCCATTTGCGAACAAAACGTTATTAATATTGTGAAACGTTGAATAAACAACATGTGCCAGCTGTTACCACATTAAGATGTGTTGTTGTGTCTGATCGGTCTGCCAAGTTAAAGGTGAGGTGAATTCAGAGAGCAATAGTTATTGAATAACATACACAAGAAGACTTCAATTTGGTAAAAACAGAGATGTTTTATATCAGTCTACCAGCAGAAGATTTTAGTAACTGGGAATGACAGTGTTCACACATGATGTTACTTGGGGATAGTTATTTCAGGAACAACTACTCCTTCAGGGCTATTCTAGAATAACTTCATGTCTACAAAGAGACAAGTCCCTGATTAATGTAGGACACCACAGTGCAGAGCATCCTGAAAACAACTGTCTTGCAGGTGTCCTGCCAGGACTGAACGTTGTGCTCCATTTCACTGAAAATAAAGCTATTCTTTTCTACTGAAAAATCCTGGGCAATTCTGCAAGAGATTTTATGCTTCTATTTTGGATTCTGTAAGAATAGAATGAACATGTGCAGTTCACCTGGTGTCCTTCAGAGATGTCCAGGAGCAAATACCGAGAGAAAGTTTCAAGCAGACAAACATGATATCTCCTGCAGCACTCGAGGTTCCTGCTGGTGGTAGCTCAGGGATTTCCTGATCTCTTGAAGCCAACTTTTTTTGAATCTTTATGTTTACTAGATCTTGAAGGAATTTTCCTTCACAACTTTCTCCAAACACTTCTGAATAAATTTAGCCTTTGGGCATAACACCCCATGGTGGTGAGAACCACAACATTTGTGTCATTGCTTCATTTGATGGCCTCTGGTTTGCTGGTGTTGGAGGCTGGGTAAAAATGCCCAGTTCTCTCCTCAAAATGCCCAGGTAAACCAGACCTTTCTCATTATCTTCACTGGGAATTTGGTCATGCTCTGAAACTGTGCAGAAAGATTCCTTCTTTCCCTAGAGGAAAACTTCCACCTTTCACTCTCATGCCTGCAATCTTCAGGACTCAACTGGAAACAGAATCAGTTTTCCTCCGATCCAGACTTGTAATCACTGGAAATCTTTTACCTCACTTTAAAGCAAGCTCTTACCTTCTAACAGCATTTTCCCCACTAAGTGCATGGAATTAGCTGTATAATTTGTCAAGGAACATAAATAATAGTAAGACATATTTGGTGTCTAAAATGGGTTTATATCCCATGCTTCCCTTCTGCTCCCTGCTGCAAAATTTACGTGCTACTTCATATTTAAGTACCTGACAGACTGGGCTTGTTTAAGGCAGCACCCAGAGAGAGACAAGCATCTTTTGTTTGGTGCTTATCTTCCTAGCTCTTGCTCTCTCTCCACCCTCTCTCTTGCTTGAGATAAGTTCACAGCTAATCATGAGAGATGTCAGATAAACTTACTGTGAACTGAAATCCTGCAAGGCTGAAAGGAGCACTGTTGTTCCTTTCTCAAGCAGGTATTGTATTTATACAGTCAAGCGAACAAGGGATGGGAAAAGATAATTCCCTCAAAACTTGGCCTGTAAACTCCACAGAGAAAGATAAATGATACTTAATATTTTTTTTCTTCTCTTGATGTAGAGCCAGCAAGGTGTCCCTGGTGCAAAGCAGCTATTATAAACTGCTTCCCTGGCCTTGCAAATGCCTCAGGTTTTGGTCTGAAACATCCAGGTATCCCTCAAACACTGACTGGCATGCAAACAGCCACAGCTAGCAGCCCGTGGGATGGGGATGGCAGCCCTGGCAGCCCTGGCAGCCTTACGCTGCCTTCACGATGGAGAGCTCCCAAAGTTACCCAACGCCATCAGCTGCTCATGCATGATTTATCTTAAACAAATGGGAGCCCAGCCTTAACCTCAATGTAGTACCACACTTCTACACCGTTCTTGGAGTGAGGTCTATCCCTGTCTTTTGTTTAACAACCAGACTTCTTCTAGGGACACAAACAGTTAAAGGGATGTTGCTAATGTTTCACCCACTGATGCCTCTATAAACAGTCCCACTCATTGAAACTGATGAGTTTTGATATTATTGTTTGGTGTACAACAATGACCTCTGGTTAATTAGTAATATGTGTGGTTTTCATCCACCTGTTTGTTCAATTTGAGTGGATAGTGAGGAACTATTTAAATCAGAGACAACAAGATGAAAGACAGCCCTGCTTTCGTGGGAACCTGTGGGGATTCCAGCAGTGATTTTGTGTTTGTAATGAATAGTGACGGGGTGTTATTACACCTAAGCCCTCCCTGTACACAGAAACACAGCAAAAGGGTCATGGCTCAGATCTGCACGGCCAATGAGCAGCATTATATGGGAAAAGCAGAAATGCCAGGGGAAAGGTAAAACTCTAATCATATTTGCATCTGCCCTGAGCTGCCATTTGCCCCATCTTTGCTGCACTGCCATACCACTCCGTTTCCAGCTCCATGGCTTTGCATGTTGCCATGTCATCTCTTTATGGCCTTGTCTGCCTTTCAGCAGCCACTTATTTTGCAATGTCAAATCCCTGTAAGCCTTACTAAAGACAAAGCAGGTTCTTCCAGCATGAAATTATTTTATGCCAAGTTTCTACTCAGCCCCAGACAAAGATTCAGACCCTTATTATTTTAAACTGTCCTTATCTCAGTACTTGCCCAAGTGTTGGAAAAAGCTGCAGGCTGTTGTTCTCTGAGGGTAGATGGAGAAATGGCCTGGCCACATACCATCCCCAGCCTGCATTACAAAGCTTCCCTGAGATCAAAGCAAGCAACAGAACTGAAAATATAAATATAGTCATATGAAGCAATGTGAGGAAAGACTGTTGAGATCAAACCTAGCCCTGCACTGAGCATCAAACCCCCGTCATTCACAGGCCAGTGGAATTTCACACAGGTACTCCACAAGCTGCCAACTGTTGCTTCACATCTTGCAACACTGCTGCAGCTGAAGCCACTCTGCAAGCATCTTTCTTTGGAGCTGCCCCATGATGCTCTGAAAGCAGCAGTATCAACTTCTTCCAGCCATCAATAATAACCACTGTCCAGGTGCATCCTGGAGTTACTATGTGAGCTTATTTAGGATGCTGTTCCACACTCAAGCAAGAGAGTAGGGTAGAAATGTGACATCTATTTTTGATCCAGCTGGAAAAATCCCCTCTCAGTGCACAGACTAACTCTTCCCAGCTGACACAGTGTGACAGGGTGAGGCTCCTGTGACAAAATACTGAGACTGGGTTGGAATATGGCCAGTTAGTAATTACTTGAAAATTAACTTTAGCAGCCAGTTCCTGAGAGGTGCAGAGCACCTACCTGTCCCATCAAAGCCAGAGTGCATGGAGGCTCTTGTCACACCCAGAGGAGCAGATCCCCTCCTTCTCCCCAGGTGGAAACCCAATCTCCCCCCGGCAAACCCCCCCCCCCCCCCCCGACTCATGCTAGCTCAAATCCGCTCCAAGATTTGCAATGCCAACATGTTTGCAGTTAAGCATTACTCATTAAAGTCTTGTCCCCTCTCTTTCTGACCACACTGGAGACACAGAGCTAACACACAGAGAGAGATCCTATTTCTAAGTCGTTGTGTCATATGGCTAATTTAAAAATGGCATTTGTCAGCGAAAGCAGTAATTTTTTCAAGATGCTCACAGAAGAAGACTCCTGAACAAATAGCCCCCAAAATTACAGGCCTATAAACCTCACTGGGACTCAAGCAACTTGACAATGTCCGCTGCAGAACTATTTGGGGATGGCTATTTAAACACAGCGAGCAGTTCATTATCATTTGTGTTTTCCTGCTAAGCTTTCACTCTTTTGTTAAACCCACTTCAGCCCAGGATTGAGACATTCACAAACCTGCCAGGTCACTCCTGCTTATCTTTCCCATGACACCCCCAGCCTCCCGACGAGCCGAGGGCCATGTTGGTGCATTTCCACATAAAGCAATTCTTCTGGCTGAGCGGAGGCATTTCCCCCGCGCCCCTTTTCGGGGCCGGTAGCCCGGTTTCAGCGCAGACAGTGTGACAGATGCAGGGTGCCTTTCCCAAGCAGAAAAGAGGTGGAGGCTACGGGCTGAATGTTAAATGTACCATACGCCCAACATAAAAACAGACCAAACATGCTTACGAGATTTATACCAACGCTTACTTTCTCCGGCTGGTCAAAGGTTCAGGCGCTTATAATAGTTTCCCAAGGCACGTTGACTGTGACAGATTTTAAAGAAGAGACTCCTGAAGGAGTTCAAGGCATAAATTGAATTACAGTATGCTTGGCCTGCGGTTGCTAGGGAGATCCCAGAGCCAAGGAGAAAGTTCCTGGTGATTTTTCACTGTTGTTTGAAGGCTGTGAAATTAAGGCTTTGTGCAGCGCTCACCAAGACAAGGCTGTGGTTGGCGTTCACCATTGACACCAAGCCGGATTGGCCTGGAGGGGGCAAATTTTTATGAAACAGATATGACAAAGCAGCATTTTGATCAAGTCATCGCTTGCTTTTAAAAGGGCCACTCTCGCTTTTATTCACACCGAGTGATGGACATTCCCATTTAAACACTTTCAGCTGCAGAGGCCTGAACCTCAGCCCGGGAGCCCAGGCTGCCCTGTGCTTGGGGAAGAGGGCGGACTGGGATTAGGGCTTCACAGCTAATCCCTTTACTTGTGGCATGGGTAGAAGCAAATTCCCAGCATTGAATCCACTCAACTTTACGAGAATTCAAGTCTGGGGCTGTGTTTTGCAGCCAGAGTCTAATTTCAGCTCATCTCATGAGCTTGGGCTTTTGCAGGACTCAGGAGGGACAAATTTCAGCTCTTTTGGGTTGCACAGGCAGAAGAGACCTCTCGAAAAGAATAAGGATTTTTTTTTCCTGAGGGACCCAACAGCCAAGCAGTGACAAAAGGGTTTTTTTCTGAGACAAGATCATGCAGAGGCACCTGCAATCCCCTGAACGCTCTCTGCCGCTTGCATCCAGCCACGTGTGACAATCAGCCAGACACAGACAAGCTTTCCCTGGGCTGTGCTTTCCAGGGGCTGTGCTGCCAACAGTATTATCAAAAGCCAACTTTGGCAGGAGACAACCTACACAGTGACCAAGTATGGCCCAAGGCAGCATGACCTCCACTTCTCTCTCCCAGGGGTACACTGCTGAACTGGTCCCAAGTTGTCAGGAGGTATTGGGTCACTACAGTTTTTGGTACCTCCTCCCAAGAGTGGGGCAATTCCTATTTCCATCTCAGGACCACAGAAATGTATCTCCATGCTACAGAAAAACCACTGACTGAACAAATAAAACCAGATGAAGGAAATGGTGTATGGTTTTAGGACTCCAGAGAGCTGGGTTTGTGTCCTAGCTCTGCCATGGGTTTCCTACATGAACTCAAGTTGCTCAAGGGCTGTATGTCCAGTGCTAAATAACACAGTGTTTTGGGGCAAACTCAGGCCCTGGACAACTGATTAGCCACATAACTTCGTGGTTAGCAGACTCCCTGGTTTGGTGGGGTCCAAGTCCACCCTTTGTTCTGCAGATACTTACCTCCTCGGACCGTGCTGGGAAGACAGCACTGCATGGGAGTGAGAGAGCACCCAGCTTGGACTCACTCTGCAGCCTGGCACAGAGACTAGCTAGAGTTAACCAGTGTGGAGAGAAAACTGTCTATGCAACTTGTCTTCAGGAACAGGGACTGTTATCCCCACCATTTTTTTTTTTTTTTGACATTATAATTATTGTCACATTCTGAAAACATGTGTGTCTGGAGCAGTGAATATGGTACCTTCTGTCTGATATCTGACCATAGCAGTACTTCAGATAGACCTCTTCTGAGTACAGTTGGCACATGTGTGCTCCCTGTGGTCTGAAGGGTATGTCCTGACCATGTTGTGTGATACCCATAGATAGTAGAGATATATTCTCCATCTACCATCACTCTGCCTTTCAAAAGGGAAATGGGGTTTTAAATAGCCTGGGACAGGAAATTTTGTTGAGCTTAGATCCTTGAAGATCCATTTGTCCTTATCACAAGACATTGAGTTTTTTTTCAGATAAGTCCTTCTTTCCACTTGCAATTCTCACATGCTGCCAGTTTTGTGTAAGGAGTTGTTCACGGCAGCTTTTGAGGGCAAGAAACAATGGATGATCATGTTTGCAAGCAAAGCAGATGCTGAAGGCAAGTCAAGACTAAGCAACAAGTGAGGGGCCTAAATCCCATAGACAAGCCCAGCATGCCCAAGCTTGCTTCAATGCCCTGTGCTCAATGGGACAGGCTGGAGGTTTCTCAGCCCTATATGCAAAGCGGAATGTTGTCCCATCACAGATGCCAAGATCCACTTTTGTGACTTTCTCATAAGGAGGTGAGAAATAGAAAAGGATAAAAGTGGAATAGGAGACTTGCAGAGCTCAGTCTGCTGCTCCTGCTCTCACTGGAGGAATGTGAGAAGGAGTCACTGTCCCACAGACATCACTCTTGCCCTTTCCCTTCTCTTCCCAGCCAGCTTTGTGTCTTCTCACAGCGCTGGGCTACTCCTGATGCCAACAGGCCCTTTCTCAGCTGTGGGACACCAAAAGCCTTTTTTCTGGAGAGGAGTCACCTTAACTCTCTTATGGTAATGTAACCTCGACCCAGAGCCACACCTAGAGTGCCCTCGTTAAGGCAAGTTTCCAAAACCTGGAGCCCATGGGTACCCAACCTGCTGTGATGTCAGATGACTTTGGACAGCTATTGCTTGAGCTTAAGCAGCCCCAGTCAGCATGGTAAGCAGCAGCTACAGATACTGGGAAGAGAGCTAGTATGAAAATAAAACACCAGGATTAAAGTAATGAGGAATAAGTTTAATAAATCCTGGCTGGAAAGCTTATTTGCTCCAATTTCTCCTAAACCAATTTTTCTCCATTCTCTGACCCCATCCCAGAGGGATTGATGCTGCCCCTTAGCTAACAAGCCATTTGGCATGTCACTTGGCATTCGAGGCACAGCTGGACTTGTCTTCATTTTATAGAATAGTAGGAGAACTTCACAAACACAAAAAACCTCCCAGAATGAACCCTTCTATTTCTTGTGTTGGCCTATTGTGTCAAAATGTCATCTCTGTTTGCTGAGAGGAGCAAAGTGAGTAAAATACAGATGGGGAGAGCTTGTTTCACTGCAGTACTGTTTGCTCCCAAACATTATGCAACGCAGATTAATGTTTTAGTACAAGAGAGTTCAGACAGGATCCTGAGATTATGGCTTCTTAAAAATAAAAGAAAAGAAAGAAGGAAAGAAGGAAAGAAGGAAGGAAAGAAAGAAGGAAAGAAAGAAAGAAGGAAGGAAGGAAGGAAGGAAGGAAAGAAAGAAAGAAAGAAAGAAAGAAAGAAAGAAAGAAAGAAAGAAAGAAAGAAAGAAAGAAAGAAAGAAAGAAAGAAAGAAAGAAAGAAAGAAAGAAAGAAAGAAAGAAAGAAAGAAAGAAAGAAAGAAAGAAAGAAAGAAAGAAAGAAAGAAAGAAAGAAAGAAAGAAAGAAAGAAAGAAAGAAAGAAAGAAAGAAAGAAAGAAAGAAAGAAAGAAAGAAAGAAAGAAAGGAGAAATCTTATATGAGAGGGAGAAACCCCTGAAAAATACCAGTTCACATTCTTAGATGTTGAGCCTGCAGCAAAAAGAAGGATGCTTAGTGGAAATAAAGGAAGCAGACAGCGAGCGAGCTCAGGGTTAAACCCAGACAATGTTGGTGAGCTGCCTGATACACACACTGGGGGAAGAACACAGAGTTTGGGTTTCACTGAGGTCTTGCTTTGCCAGGACCCACAGCCCTGCTCTGTTCCATTGTGCAAATCATTAGGAATGCCAACAGGATTAAATAGACATGATAGAGGAGGCAATACTCTTGCACATAAGTTCAGAGTCTCCAGCAGAGCTCAGTGCCCAGAACCAGCTGAGGATGTGGGCAAAAGCAGGTGAATCTCTTTAAATGCTGCTTTTAAATAAAACCATCAGTAGGTGTACCACAGTAGTGCCATTTTTGCTTTTCAAGATCCTTCATACACAGGCATTTCTCCCCAGGATAAGTTGATGCTGGTAATGTGATTTTCACCAAGCAAGTCCATAATCACCCTTTGATTTTTCATCTTCCCATGGCCACATACCTGCCACTGGCTGCAATGTCTCTGTCAGCCCCGAACTGTCCAAGTGCCCTGCACTCCCTCTGACATTGCTCCTGAGCCAAATTTCCCCAGCACTGGTTATAAGTTATCAGCTGCAGATCTCAAAAACAAGTGTACCTTACATGTGAGTGGTTAAAAATTCCCTGTGGAAGCATTTGCGTTGTTTGGAGGTGAAAAAAAAGTAATAAAAGACATCCATCTCATTCTAAGTAGTGTTGTTTTGATAAGAACATGCATACGTGTGTGTGTGTGTGTGTGTGTGTTTTCAAAGTTTTTAAGCATTGGTGTCAAGGTTTAGGGTCAGGGCAGTCCCTGTGACCTACCACAGATGCTCTCTGTTAACGCCTCTCCCTTTTCAAGAGGGAAGAGGAAGTGAATAAAGTTCAGAGACTTATGGATTGGAAAATTAAAACAGCTTTAATGAAAATGCTAAAAATAAAATGGTATATATACAAATATACACAAAACCAAAACCAACCACAGCCTCCCCTGATGGCAATTACATCACGGTCACCACTGATGCTGTGGGGCAGGCACTGGGGAAGTCCCAGACTGGACTCAGTGGAAGACAGGAGCTGGATACTGGAGCTGGGTTCTGGAACTGGATTGAGGATCACATGTATCAGGATCGATGGCAGAACAGACAGAGTCCTCCTCAGATGCCAGCCACTGAAGAAGAGCTTGACCCTCGTGATCCCCCAGTTTTATACTGAATATGATGTATATGGAAGGAACACCTCGTTGGGTGGTTCAGGGTCACCTGCCTTGTCCTCTCCTCCCCACAGGTGAAGGCTTTTTCTTTCTGCACCCCCGATGTGGTACACAGGATTTAGCAATGACCTTGGTCTGCACACCAACCCTTGGTGGTAGCTCTAAACCCGGAGCGTTGCCACTGGTAGCAGCCAGCAGTGTCTGTGAAAACACACCATCAACTTCAGAAAGTGCAGTTAGTTAGGAGAGACCGAGCTGAGAAGTAAAATCACTGAACAGAATGAGTTCTGTTCTAGCTCAAACCAAGACAACTGGCAATGTTTTGCTTCTTGGATGTTTCTAGTCAATACCTCTGAAAAAGGCAGTGAACCCTTCTGGCAAAGTCCTTCCCCAGAATAACAACTCTATTCATGAAAAAATCCCAGCCATAGCAGATTCCTCACCTCCCAGCAGAGGAAGCTGAGGCAGGGAGAGGACAAGCAAAGGGCCAAAGTCAGGACCTGCAGCCTATGGCAAACACCACTGTGGCACCTCAATACTCAAGCCATGCTTGCTGTTGGGCAAGACCTTGCCCATGAGGACTGTGCAACGGTCTGAATGTGGTCACCTCCACTGGCTGCCCAACCCACCTGCACAGGGACTGCTTGGATGTGAACCACTGCCCACCTCACTGCTATAAGCCTCAGACAAGTCCCTGGTTTTGGCCTCCCTGTTGAACAGGTTGAGAGAGATCCCTTTACACACTGCTGGGAACAGCTCATGGCCCAGTTTCTCAGTGCTACAAACACCCTTATCTCTCTTTCATTAATTTCTAATCTACCCCTTTCCCTGCTCTGTGCAGTTCTGGATGGGGAAACATCTGCAAATAAAGAAGGGATTTGCTCTTGTCTCTTAAAAGGTAATCCCTTGTTCATTTTCTCTTTTGGTTGTTATTGTTGTCACTAAATGAGACAGATGCCATGTATTTATGTTTTCTGATCCAAAGCACGCTGAGGACAAAGGAGTGACTTTCATTCCTGCACTCACTATGCAAGTGGTAATACCTACAAACTTCACTCCTTAATTTACATAATTTCTTTTTCCAAATCATTGAGCTAGTCCATGCAAACAAAGTGAACAATATACAATGCACCAGGGCTTCTATGTTTCCCCCTTAGGCATCTTTATCCAGAATTTAAAAGCCATTATTAAGTAATGCTTTTATTTTATTTTATGTTTTCAAACAATGAAGTCTAATAAAATTGATTTCCAAATCCATTCAGTTTTAAAGGCAATAAATCAAGCTTAGAGAGATACCGTGTGTGCACAGCTATGTATGCCAAGTGCAACTAAAATTGATACCTTGACTATTTCACACTATTATAAAATGGGGGTTTATATTTTTTTAAATGCCAGCTTGATTAATTGGTCCCCTAACTGAATATTCAGGCTGCTACTGTGACGAAATGTTTTGTGGGTTGGCTGGGCGATGGATTATTATAAAGAGCTGAGTAATTAACTCTACTGGGAGTCTTATATCAGGCATTAGGGTTTAAACTAAGCCATGACGACTTGGTGTTAGAAATGAACCAAATGCCAGGGGGTAAATTCATACCTGGTGTAATCTGCTATGCAGCCCACTGCAGGAAGGGGTTTTACATATGCCTTATGTTTTCACTTGCACAGTGCAAAGGTTAAGGCTGTCAGACCAGGCTGTTTGAAAGCTTAACGATTAAGTATTATCACTGTTTGCAGAGTCATTCTTCAAATGTTTTCAACGTAGGACAGTTTATTAAATACCTGGCAGATTTTCACAGAGAAATCCCAAGATATGATTTCTCCTCTTCCTTGTTTTTATTTTAAAACTTAGCACCTCTGCAAGCAAGGGGATAGAAAGAGAAGAAAATCCCAAAAATAAATAAAGCCAAATACTCAAAATGGAGCTACCCAGAACTCCAGGAGGGATTCAGACCTCATCAGGGGCCTGCATTAGGAAGGGTTGTGTGGACCAGGAGTCATAAATTGGTGCCACTAGCAAAAGAGATGCACAAATGCAAAGCATCCTTCTTCTGGGCTCTTTCTGGTAACCATCCATGAGCATTCCAGTGGGACTTTGCTCCTTTGCATTACATTTCTTGGCACTTTCCTGGTTTATTTCAAACCTAAGGACATCCCTGACCTGTGTGATTTGGTGTCCGTCCATCACCTTGGGCTGAGGGAACCAGACTTGTCTCCACCACACAGTGGAAGTGCTGCATTCTGTACATGGCATTGACAAAAAGCCTTTCACAACAATCTCTGAGACCCTGAAATGACAGCAACCTGAACACCACTTGATCGTGGCCCATCATTAGATAAAGAAAACACTTCTTGTTTCCCAGCAACAAATAATGATTTAAACTTTTAAGAATGTGTGAAAGAGAAAGGAGATGCCTCTCTGTCCCTAAATAATTCCCAGGAGGAGGGGAGTCCAAAAGGAAGAACACCATAATGGAAAAAAGTGGAAAGAATTTAAATAGACCCTGGAGAAGCCTGAAATCTATTTTACAGCTGTTGTTTTATTGTGTTTGAGAAGCATTTCTCCTAGAAAAAGAAGAGGCAGCATATCACGGGGAGAAGATTAAAAGTTCATAACTGCAACATGATAAAGAACGTGGGCCAAAAACTACACCTAAGTTAAAACGTTGCTTTCAGCCTTGGGGACGACAGGGGGGGGGGAAAGGGAAGTAGGAAATCTTTTGTATCTTCTGCATGCTGCAGAGTGGGAGAACCTGCTCACGGTCTCGTGCATGGAGAAGGGTGTTAGGGGGAGATTCCATCCTGAGCCAGCAGAGATGCTGAGGGCAAGCAAGCACAGATGAGCAGCTGGGCACAGCAAAGAAGACAGCAGATACAGCACCCTTGGCTGAGAACCTAACACCATAAAAGACAATGACATGAGGCAGAGACCAGCTTTCTGCATCTACAGCTCACCACATCTGTGTCCTTCCTCTAGTGCTTCAGTATGAAGATCTTGAAAGAGATGTAAATAGCTCTTCCCCTCCAAGAGAAGAGGCCCTTCCCTGAACAAAGGGTGCAGAATGGCCTTTCATTTTGGCTGTTTTATGTTTTTTTTCATCTGTGATATCTTTGATTTCATGAAGACATATCTCACACTGATGCCTAGTTTACCAGAGGAATGCTGGCATCCAACATGTCACTACTTGACACAAACTGGCACTGAGTGTTTATGAAGTGGTGGCTTTCTAATAGTACAGATATTTGAAAAATTGAAAAAAACACTTCTAGACACAGTAAAGAAGGAGTAATGAATAACATACATTTCCATATTTGCTGTGTAGCTTCCTCTTCTTTACAGAGAGCTGTGCTGTGGCTAGAACCGTGCTTTGGAGAGAACTAACTTTAACGATGGCTAATTCTGTAAATTAAGACTCAAATCACAAAGCTTTAAACAACAACTTGCAGCAGGACATAAATCAGCTTTACATTGTCCAGTAAATAGATGAAGATTCTTCCAGGCACACTTCCTTTATAATTTCCTGTCACCAGAAGTACAAGAGCAACGCTGGATGCTGCAAGAAGAAGAGGTCGTTGCCATGCTTATTGAGAACACAGAGAATTGGACCCATTTTAGTAACGTTGTTAGATCTGTCTGAGACATATTAAAGAAAACAGTGATTTCTCATCCAAAATCCAATCTTTATTAAGGGAGAGACACTTCATCTTTACTCAGAAGCATGTATCATTAGGGAAATAACTTCCTCCATTAGAATAAATTACTGTGCAGCAAACATATGCTACTCGTAATTGTACTGGAAAACAAGAAAGCATCTACTGCTTTCCATGGTTAATGAGTTCAAATGGATAAGGAAAATGAATTAGCTTCATAGCTGCTCTTTCAGTTATGTCCTGAAAGCATTGTCCGTTCATGTTGGGATTACAAAAGGAAAGAGAAATTTCATTTAGAGAGATTATTTAATACATCTGCCAACACCCAAGCAGGAAGAAATAACGAAGAAGGTAGGACATGTAATTTCTTCTCTAGCCTGTACCATGCCAGCTAGAGTAGATTTACTGTGTCCAGTCCATGGGGTCAAAATCCATCAACATGCACTGATGTAAATCAAGGATAGCTTGAGAAGCAAGTGGACTTTCTCCTGATTTACATGACTATAAACAAGCTGGATAGCTTCATCTGACCGAGTTACAGCTGCAACTACTGGAACTGTGACATGGAATAACAGTGTCCATGTCTCGCTCTGCACACAGGTGAGAGCCTCAACCCATAGCCCTAAAAGCTGTGGTGGGGTCATCTACAGGGATGATATAGATCATAGTGTGCTCTGAATCACCAGCAGTAATGCTGGAAGCCAGGAAAAAAATGGGGTTTCACCACTTAGGGAGAGGAAGAGGGAGTGCTTAGCAACACCCTGTCCTTTCAGTGGGTTCCATGGAGGCACCTTACCTTGAACAGAGATATTGTTCATCAAATAATCCTTAAATTGCAGAAAAGAGGATAATAATGGTCTCTCTCTCCACCTCCTTTGTGGGTTAAACTTTTTAGGGCAAGAAGATATCTAGGAAGGCTTATTAGAAACATTTAAGGGAAGGATGTTCACTTCACCTGACAGAGCCAAAACCCCGAAGTCTTGCAGTGTTGCCATTTGGAAAGGCACTCCAGAGACTAAACCCCAAGCTGTTATGCAGGCTGCTTGTGAAAACCTGGGGTTATTTGGCTATCAGACTGAGGTTATCTAAGCAGCATCCAGCCACTATTTAGTAACAACTTTACTCAGACAGCCCAAGGCACATGATACTGGTGTATGTCCCATTTTGCTTTCAAAATATGCAAATATAAAATAAGCATCCATATGTATACATATAAATTACCGTGAGTAGCAAGCACAGATGTTTGACTTACAAATTTACAGGTTGAGATTATTATCTTGTGTCAAATGTGCATAATTCAGAACCAGAATAGAGTCCAATCCACATCCTAAATATTAGAGTTTACATTTGGAGTCACTCTTGTGAAACCAAGGGCTTTTCTCTTCTTTACACTCACATAGGCAATATCAGGATACGACCCATCCATAGCATGGAGGAATTAAGTCCTCTGATTTATGCCATTTTCTCCACTCAGTTTTGCTGCCTTTCCACAAGGATTGTATCTGTGTCCATAGTCACTGTCTAATATTTCTATGCACTACCTGAACAAAACGCCTTTTCACGAGGCCAAATACATCACGTCAAGAAAGCAACTGTATTTCTTTCATAACTGTTTAAACTCCACCAGCTATATGAGGCTTAGTAGCCCACTTCTGAAAAATGGTTAGCCCTGTGCGTACCACAGTGATAAATTAATACAGAAATGTTCTTTTAATTTAGAACTGCTCGTGTTTCTGTCACAAGCCACAGGGCACCCTGACAGGCGTACAAGGCTCCTCTGTTTGTGTCACCATCCTTAATGCAAAGTAGGTAAACTCTGACGCAGGCTCTTTTCCAGCAACGGAGCAGCTTTTTTCTTTTATTTTACTCCTGAAGTGGCATTTTGATGTTCTTAAAATGTGCTCAGTGAAGGTCCAGGAGAAAAAAAAAAAAAATCAAGGAAATACCAACTCCCACAGTTTCTTCTGTTTTTCATGCTGTAGCACACCCTAAATGAACCTAGGTATTAATCAGCATCTGCAGAACTGCACCTTGAGTTTTCTTGGACAGAAATTATATAGCTGGCAGCAAAAAGAGCCTCTATCATATTTTCATAGGCCACTATATGTAAGCGGGAATTTACTGGCATGTGTGTTGCAGCTCAGGCCTTGTTGCAACAAGGTATCTGGGAAGTCAGCATTTTAAAGTTAATAGCCAGAACTCTGCTGCTTTGAAATAGTGTGTGTTACACAGAATGTGAATGCCATACCCAAAGACAAAGAAAATCAGAAAAAGAAGATGTGCAGCAGAAAAAAAAAAAAAAAAAAGGATAAAGAATGTTTTTCTGTCTCTGAGCACTGACACACCTTTTTGGAAGAAATATAAATACATTTCTCTGAAAAAATAGTCATCCATCTGGGCACTAGCTCAGTTTTCCAGTCTCTCCCATGTATAGCTTGCTTCACAAGCTATTTGTGCCTTTTTTGTTACAAGTAATTCAGCTTCTGGGGGCCAAAACTTTGAGTCATAAAAATAACAATGATGATAAAAAGTTAATTATATGCTTATTTTATTTGTAGACTACATCCCTATTCCTCACCACTTATTCCTTCTGGGCAGCATCCATAATTGCACCTGGGGACCTGAAATGTAGTTTATGAAGAGTTTAAGCTCCTACATTGAGAAGAACAACCCAAAACCAACCCTCTGAAAGGCATTATCACTCTAATGGCCTTTATTTTCTATTGAAAATGTTCTTAAGTTGTTTATTCAAGGTGAAGGAGAGTTTGGAGATTGTGTCTTTCTGTCTTCATGGCCTGAGTGCTCTGATAGTCATAACAAAAAGGTGAGCTGAGGGGAAAGAACCAGAGGTTTTTCAACAGAAAACAGGGAATCTGTGAGCTGCACCAAGATATTTGATTTCAGTATCTGCCTAAAGCACAATTTCAGACTTTTAACCCTTATTTCTTATAGGGGCAGAAAGGTAGCTCTTAATTATGAGCTACTTCTGGAGGAGAAAGCTATTTTTTCTTTTCCTTTCCATGTGCTCAAATGTTGCCCTATGCACTCCCAGTAAATCCCTCAGTAGTATAAACGTGGGGCTCATACATTCTTCCATGTTTTATCATTTTCATGTTATGTTCATGTTACAGCTCTAAATATCAAAGGTACCTACATCTCGCGTTTGGATACAATGTCTACAGTGTTTTTATCTTTTCTTTTTTTCCCTAGATTGTAAGGTGAGAAAAACAGATAAGATCTCTTCTCAGGCCCAGGCAATGCCATGAGAGGAAGAAGAAGGGGAACTTGTTTGTCGCAATTCTGCTGCAGAGGCAAAGCAGGCAACAGTTTGCCTCCAAAACGTGGTCAGCACCTGAGAAGGCACAGCAGGCTGTTCTGTAAGCCGTTGCTTATACAGGTAGGTATGTACAGTAGCACGTCCATCACACAATGCCCAGATCAGATGAGCTTGGTGTATTTTCTCCACTTTACAGTTCTGACACATGCAAAGCCCTTGGGCTAGCACGTAAGACTTTATCACCCTTTATCTCCAGAACGACTTTTTTTTGTCCCCATTGCCCACAGAGAGAATCTGGACAGCTAGCCCAGGTATCAGCACTGCAGATGTGAGGGTTATTGAGATGAATCCTGTCCATCATGCTTTCAGAACACTCCGTGTTCACCTGCAGCAGAAAGCAATACACAGCTAACTACCCTCCACTGGCCTCTTCCAAAGCAGTGCCTGTCCTCTTCCAAAGCAGTGCAGCAAAAAACCTCTGGGCCATCTCCTTCCCCCATTGCTGCCAGGGAAATCCACAGTCATTTAAACCAGCTGAAGTTGTTTAGAGCAGCACAACCACCAGCATTTGCTGCAGGGAGGTGGTCTATAGGACAAAAAGCTCTTCTGTGGCAGTAGAAATGCCTGCAGTAAGAGAGACCTATAAAGGTGGGATCCAGTTCTGCTTCAGAAATCCCAACCAGGTATGAGCCTGGCCTGAACTGGATTGAACTGTAACTAATAAATAAACTTTTCCTTCTCTGACAGACAGAAAGCTTTTGTTCTAGTCCAGCAAGAAGGACATGGAATTCCCACCATTGTTTCATGCTTCCCCCCCTTCTTTTTCTTTTTAAGTCCATTTTTCAAAAAGTAATTTTGAAATGTTCTGGGAAACACAGGGGGTAGTAGTGTTAATCTATCATCCTTTTCTGATAACATTTAATTAAAAACCACAGCTATTAGTCATCTGCTACCCCACCACCAGGGCTAACCTGACAATATCTTAACACTCTGGTGAAAGAAAAATTGAGAAGATTCTTTTTCATTTTATTTTATCGTAGCAGCAGGGGAACATAAGCATATAATTTAAGGGAGGGCAAAGACAGCTTCTTCTGCCAGTTTCTCAGGAGGTTAATCCATGTGTTTTTAACATAAAGGGGCTTTTTCTGCTGTTGTAGCCAATGTGGTTATTTGAAAAAAAAAAAATACCCAGAAACAGCTACTATGGAATAAGCTCTTGTGTGACCAAAGCTATCATCCTCCCAACAGAATCTCTATAACCTGCATTTTCAGCTTCTTCAAGAGTTAGATTTTCCCTCAGTGGAACGGGAAGCCATGAAAAATCAGCTTTAATTGCACCAGAGAATACTTCCCAGACCCCAGTCACTGAGTTGGCCATGGACTGATGAGATCCAGGCTCAGCTATGGACACATATCCTAGTGGAGAAGCCACAGTACCAGGAAATGGGCAAAAGGCTAGTCAAGACAGTTTAAATTTACACTGATTTGCCTTTTCTGTGTTCTAGCTAAAAGTTACCTGAATTGAAAGGTTGAGAATCACATTTGAGAGGTTGATGAGAGACAGCAACACAGCTAATCTTGAGACTTAAATTTGTGATAAAGACAAAGGCCAGGCACGACATTTGGTTCTGGATCCAGGTTCCAGGGTGGGAGGGAGATGCAGGCATAATTTAATTATTGATCCAGTTTCACAGTGAGATTTAAGTAACATTGACTTTAGCCTGAAGCTGGACACAACATCTAGGGGTGTCAGAAAACCACCTGAAATAAACAGTGAACTTGATGAAGTCTCCGTCACTAGATTGCAGAGGTGGAAATGACCAAATTAACTGAGCAGAAGAAATAAGAATTATAGAATGGCAATGTGTTCAGTGGCCTTGATGAGCTTACCTCCCATTAATGTGCTAAACTCCTTTCTGTTCACTTAATATATTTCGCATTTGCAATTTTCTGTAGCAGGAGGCTCCTCATTTCAATTCTTTGTTCCTTGTGGCTTGTTCCTGATCTTTGAGGAGGTGAACACTGTTCCTGTTGCACGTGTGTGTGGCTATACATTGTGAGAAATGTCTTCTCTGCTTTCTGTGCTGAGATGTGGGAGGGCCAATACACTTCAAAGGTCACAGTTTACCATGCAAAGATTTTTCTGGCTATTTTGCACATGAACAGGGAGGTGTGCACTTGGAAGATTAATATCTCACTGGGTCAAAGCAAGACTCATACCAGTTCAGGTTTCCCAAATTACAGGCAACTCAGTCCCATGAAAGTCACAGGTGGAGTTTCCTCTTGTTGGGCATGCAGAATGAACACTTAGACTTGACAGAATGTTAAAATGGAAAGAAGATGAATGAATCACTGAAAACAACGTTGCATTTTCATTTTTAGATAACTTGAGCCAGCGGTGCCATAGAGAACTGAGGTATTTCCTTCCTTTCAAGCCTAGATCAGAAGTTACTTGCTGGTGTTTTTCTTCTATTTCCAATCTTCCTCATCAAGTTAAGCTATATCTCCATGTCAGACACAGTATACACTTAAGTCACATCATACTAATTAGGGTTACAGGAACAGTGAAGACAACACCTTTGAAAATCCACATTTAAGTGGGAGTCTGAGATTAAGCGTGAGCTATGAAACTGTACTAAAACTCAAACCACTTTATCTTGTGTTTGCAGCCACTATTTCCATAAAGTGTCTTGTTATCCTTTGTCCTGAAAAGCTACTGGAAATTCTTGCACAAAGCAGAAGTTTAAGGATAAGGTTCAGATGCTTGAAGGCATGTTAGATGCCTAATTTACATTGCATACAATGGGAAGACGCTTTTGTTAAACCAGAGTTAAACAGCTAATGATGGAAACAACTAAATCCTTCAAGACAGACTCACTGGTTCACTCTCTTCAGTATTTGATGAGATGCTGGAACTTGCTGTTTATGTCACTTAGCCTAGTATGCGGGTCTAGTTTGAGAATGCTATAAAAAGAAGCTATAGTTTTACTTTGCTCACATAATTGCTAAATCAGCTCAGCACTCAGCTTTCAAGAAGCCAAACCAGCCAGCAAAGTGTGGCCATAGCCATGAGTCCCCTGGAAGACTATCTCTGCAATAGCTAAAATGAGAATGTGTAGCCACCTACTATTATTTTTATTATGACTTAAACTTGGGTTCAAGCTATTCACAGCCATATGGTACCAACTTGTAACCTATCATTATGAACAGATTTCACAGCCTGCAGTCTCCACAGCATTCAGTCCTTACAGAAACAGGGGATGAAAGATCCTAACAGTGGCAGTGCTCTTTTTGACATCTGAGGCTTCATGAGCAAATGGCAAAGCCCTTGTTCCCAACACACTGTGTAAATGTACTGGGCTGGAGTCTGAAGCTCACCTTACTCTCTTAAATTACGAGAGTAGCTTCAGGAGTGGCAGAACACTTTCCTGGTATCCAGTCATCATCTGACCAGTGTATCTAACAATATATGAGCTCTGACTAATATCTTTCCGGTGTTTGAAGCAATTCTGGTCTTCTCATCTCTCTCAGGTGAGAGTTCTCTGGCATGCAACAGAATTGTATTCGTGCTACCAACTTCTCCTTTGATGGGAAGATGATGAGGATTCTCCCTCTCTTTCTTCTCTACAGAAACACCATTTTTAAATGAAACTTCTAAGAACTTGCTGTCTTCAAGATCTTTAAGGACCCTTTCAGCTTTGGCTGAAATGGGCAAAAAGATTCAAAATTTATCAATGATGAAAGGGCAGTTAAAGAGGGCCAGTAAAAACAGACAAGCTAAATATTAAAAAGTCAGAGAAGGGGATGGTTGTGCCACTGCAGGGTTTCCCATAGAGCCGGAAACTGACATCTTTGGTGTGTATCTCTATTTTTACCAAGTTTGAAATCACAACAATGGACAGTTCAACTAGTGTGAGAGCAACTAACCAAGAAACCAACAAATATCCTTCTCTCCTCTACTGATGCTGCTGAGAAAGGCAAGAGCAGCCTTCCCAAAGCCAACTGGGTCTGAAATGCAGACATTCACAGCACTGAATTTAGGCAGCTTTTGCATCTGCACAGCCTGAGGTTTTCTGCATCTCACACCCATCCGCACTCTGCTGTATCCGCATAGCTGTCAGCACCTGGGCCATACCATGAAGAGCTACCTCAGGTATGTGTCTCTGAGCTGTAGTCACACCTTTGGCTCCAGTGTAGACACACCTGAAAAGGCTCTTGAAGCCTGAGGCTCCTGTGGGCTACTGCTGGTACAACAGCGTGGCATGAGGAATGCAGGGCAGCAACACAGATGAAAGGTGACTGCCGCACCTCTAGCACATCACAAACAGGACCTCAACTTGGCATGTACCACTTGGGACTCTAAGCTCCTTTGAAGACATTCCACCTGTGGCTCTAACTTTTACGTAAACACAGAATACTGATTTGATGTGCAAATTGTTTTCCCATGTAGAAAAATATTGCATGTGCAATATTTGTAATTTGTCCTCAGTTGCAAGTGTGTTAAAACCTTGCCAGACCTAGCAGAGGCACGAAGTGAAGGCTTAAAACTCACAGATCTATTATGGGCACAATTCTGTCAACAGGGCTTTTTTTTTCAGAGATGCGCTATTATTATTTAACCAACTGCAAGTTTTAAATGTGATAAAGGTGACCCCATGCTTTGTGTTTCTCTTCTTCATTTGTTAGAGTGTGTGGCTTGGTTAAGAAAGTAGCTATAACGAGATGAGACCACAGCGCACTGGTTAAAAAGCTAAGAATAATCATGCTAATGTTTTATTCATGTGGGAATGTTAATTAAGATGCAGCTGTAATTACAGTACCATCATCATCTAGTGGCCTGGAAGTGCAAATGTTCTTCCTGACATATGGAATAATAGAAACCAGCTCAGTACAAATGCTGCTAACCCATACCCAGACAAACACTCGGCTACACACATCTCCTGGCCCCCAGGGTGCTCTTCCAAAAGGCATCAGTCACTGCCACTAGCACAAACTGCTGAGGACAAAGCTGCGTTTTGCATCTCCGGGCTTAAAAAAAGATCACACAGCATACCAGGATTGAAAACAAATAAACAGGCAGCTAACCTCAAAGTCCTCGCTGACACCAGAACAAATGTTGGGAGCAAAAGTTAGATGTTGGGGAGGTTTCTTTATGCTCACCTTCGTTCGGAGCGTTTGTGGTGCTGGTAGAGATGCCAGGCAGCAGGAGCTGGGCTTTCAGGGCCTTATGGAGTGCCCTGTGGCCAGACCTTGCTGGCACATGGTACTGCTCTGAACTGAATGGCAGTGCTGATATTCGGCTGCACCTGGTATAACCTCTCCTCCCTCAAGGACGGCTCCAAGAAGCACAACGGGCAGGAGCTGCTCAGCATTGTTCTTCTCAGCAGTTGCTTTTCAATAAATAGCAAGAAAGTCTAGAGCAGAAAATGATCTCTCATTTGCCCCTCTCTCGATATTAAGCTGAGAAATTAAGTTCTACATTAGCCTACAGTGTTTCTGTGGATGTACTTCTGCTTTCATGAAGGCCTGGCTTAATCCAGAAAGGCCTGTGGAATGAAAAATGCACCTAGCTCTAAATCTCTGTAAAACTCCCTTTTGTCACAGGTGCTATAAAAACCCCTGGCAATGCTTAGCTTTCTGGTGAGCTTATTCTGCTATTCACCATTCTGACCAAAGCATTTTTATCCTTACACATCTGTGTCTTTGTCTTACAAATGTATATATACTATAAAATTCCTTGTAGTGATTGTCTTCACTCCGTGTCCATGATGAGGATTCCATTCTTCAATGAAAGTGACAGTATTTTAGAGGGAAACACATTGTACAGTACGAATATTAGGAACCAGGCAGAGAGTTCAGGTTTACACTAGAAGAGCTTTCAAGGTCACAGCTCAAGAACGAGTTGAGACCTATCTCTAATAAAAGCCCTCATAGCTCTCTGGGAAAAATATTCTCATTCTGTGAAACATGTCAACATATCTAAATTATGGAATGGAAATAGTAATTAAAATACTAAAAAAAAGTCAGCTCAAAACAAAAATGTCAGCTCAGGAGAATAAAAGCAAAAATAAAGAAAAAATCCCTAGATACAAAAATAGGTTTTCACATTGAATTAATTTTAAAAATGAAAACATTTTTATTAAATTAAAAACAGTACTTTGTAACAAATAATAAACCCAAACCCAATTTTTATTTAAAATGCTACAACTCAGAAAACCTGAACATGTTATTTGAAATAGAGTTCCCTGAAGAAAAACATGCATGCTCACAACACTCCCTAGTGTTTCCTCTACAACATATCAGCCCAGCAATGCCACGTGGTCCAGGAGGGATGTTTTGATGAAAGGTGTTTCAGCCAGTTTGCCCAAATGTAGAAGGGAAGGACTCCTCTGTGCATCAGCTGCTTCATTAGTATTTGCCAGTCACCTGCTGTGCATGGGGACTTTGTTCTTTGGATGGACAGGAAAACCATGGTCATTCAGTTGTCACTGCAGATTTCTTGCCCAATGGTTGCAGTGCTTAATTGTCTTAATTTCTCAGTAGTAGAGGGCCAAACTTCATGCAACCAGTTAAAGGAAACAATTAGTACTACACTCACAATCACAAGGTGTGTCAAATATTAACTATGGCTCCTGCCATAATACACAGAGCTGCTTACCAGCTGTCCAGAAAGACTGTACCAGTTTCCATAAGCAAAGCTCTTGAGCTCAGAGGGCCTCTCCTAAAAACCTACTGGCACGGAGGGGAGGGGAGCAGCTCTGGCTTTTACTGCAATAGAAATAAGAACAACAAAAAGCCTCTGAAACAGCTGAAAAATGGTGCAACAGGATGATGGTTTGGGGGGACCTTCTATGGGAAGACAAAGGCTTTTAGTAGTTTCCTTACACATATATTCAATGACTCATTATTAGTGGGTAACATTTTTTGAGCGTGACAGGAAGCTGCTAATTGTGCCTCTGGCTATTTGTCTAGGTCAAAAACACAGTCCTTCCTTCTACATTTCCAAGACACTCTAAGACGTTCACATCTCCTTCCATTTCGCACTGCTGCCCTCATCTCCATGCTCAAGGGGATGAAACTCCTTCCCGCTCTTGCCTTGACCAGCCCATTGATTGCCTTCTGAAATAGCCCTCTCCACTGAGGAATTTCTGATTTCTGTTAGAAAACACCACAATCTTCACAAGAGTCATCTCCCTGGTTATTTCTGACAACCCGATGAACTCTTTACCTGGCATATACATGCAAGTAGTCACCAGTCTTCAGGCACTTTCACAGGTGGTCTATAATACTTGATGTGAATATGTCCAGGCTTCTACAGGAAGCTGTAGAAAGCAAAATACTTAACATGTAGCTATATATTAAAAGCTATGCCTGTATGGTCAAATATTTGGACAAATGTATTTCACAGTGTTAGATGGATTTCTTTAATAGAAAAGTTTTCACACTATTTTACAAATCTGCTCTGACTATGTAGCTCCCAGTGATACCTCCATGCTGCTCAGAAAGGTAACACCAGATACAGGAACTAAAGGAAACGAATAAAGGCTGAAAGCCCAGTGGAGTAGGACCTGTCTTTGCCACACCTTTCCTGAAAGCAAGCAGGGAGTTATCCCCTCCAGCTCAACATCTACAGTGTCTTTTAATGCTGGCAAAAGGAGCTCATCCCCCACACCAATGCTCCCCTGACTCTGTCCCTCCCTCTGTGTCCCATCATTCCAGCTCCCATAACAAATGATGTTCCCATTTTTCTCTCACACCAACAGAGCCAGTGTCAAGTTCCTTCTGGCTATTCCCAGGCTTTTTCTACAGAACTAATATATGAACAAAAATATTTCTTGCTGTTTTCATTTTCCCACTGTTACTTTCTTCATTGATTTTAATTAAACACTCCCTGGTGGTGAAAGTGGGGCAGGGAGGGTTTCTTTGCCTTTCTGTAAAAAAGCCCACCAAGAAGGTTTCCTTAATCTCTCACCAGCATAAAATAAGCTTTCATTATGCCAATGAGCAAGCTTCAAAGTTTTAATTAATTTCTCTGCTTACATAAGCATAACAATATTAGTCACATTGGCCTATAAATTGTACCAGACAGCCTGGATTTTTAATTAAATTAATGTCATTACGTTCAGAGAGATGAAATATATTCCACCACATGCCCCATCTACACAATGCTTTTTCTCCTTGACTCCCCCTCAATTCTTTGTGAACTACATAGGTGTGTTTAAAGCTGGGCACACCAGATGAGCTTACCAGCAAACTACTTATAAATTAACAACCATGTTTGGAAAAGATATTCCTTGAGAGAAACAGGACTATTCACGTATACTACAAACCAAATGAAACAAGAAACCACAGGGACATGGGAGCAGGGGAATGAATATGCCTACATATAAAAGATACTCCTTGCTGTTTGTAATTTGTGAAATATTGTACAAATACTACTTTGGTTTGCTATTGTAGCAATTTACTGGTGCCTAATAAAACATTCATTTGTACGGTGACCTCTATAACAATTCATAGACTCATTTAATCATGGAAATGGAGAGCTCAAAGGAACCTCAAGAGATCAATTACATCCCCTGGTCCTCTCTCAAGTTATAATAAATAGCAGCAACAAGAACAAAACCAAACAGCATAAAGAAAGTGGGTATGGTTTAGAGTTTGGTGTCTTGCTGTGTTAGAGGTTATCACAAATAAATTGTCCTTGGAAAATACCTCCTCTTATTTGCAACATGCTTTAGCTCAGTTGTAACTCATACCAGAAGAATTAAAGCTTGACTAACAATCTGATATTCTTCTTACTGAGGCTTGAAGAGTGTGTATTTAATGACTAAAATGTGTTTATTTGAAAAGTACATAGCAGAGCAATGATAGTCTTCTGTAAACTTCCACAAGAGTCTGCTCTCCTGCCTGCAGTTCAAAAAAAAATTGCCTTCCAAAGCAGACAATAACCTTTGGTCTCTGCAGCCACATCCCACAGAACAAATGATTTTACATTACATACACAGCACCACCACACCACAGACTTGTTTAGATCCCTGACTGCTAAGCTATTTCAGTAAGAGGTGCTCTGGCTTAAGGCAATTCTTCCAGTAAGTTTGTACAGGAAACAAATCCTCTGTGTGTCACTTGTAAGTTTTTTTAGAAATCATAAAAACCTGTGCCTTCAACATGGGGCATATCCATGCAAAGGTGGAACAAGTGCTCTACAGTGTGTGGGCTGCAGTACTGGCACCATCACCAGCCCTCTTACTCCCTGCCCCACATTTAAGGGGTGCAAGAAGTGGGCTCTTCCCTGAACCTGAAAGAAAGTGGCAAAAGCCCCACACTCAGTGACTGGGAAGGGCACAAACTGTGGAGAGAACCAGTGAGGTCACCAGTCCTTGAGTGACCAGGGTCTGTCCAGCTGCAAGGCGTAGATATAGATGTAAAGACATACAGATAAGGATGTGGATACAGATACAAGCATACCCTTATACTGTAGGTTTAAAATTATTTTGTAATAATTTTAAAGATTACTTTTAAACGCTACTTTTTTCTGTCTCAACACCAGGCACCCAGAACCAGAATGTAGTGTTGCATGACCCCTCCATCTCCCTGTCAGTGCACAAGCCCAGCCTGCAGAACAGCCTGGAAGGAACACTGACTTGGGCTTACACCGTATGGGCGCCAGGGTGCTTCTCACTGGAGAAGCAAGAACAGCACCTTCCATCCTAAAACCAACAGTATGATGCACCAATAGCAGTTTTGCTTTCTGTCCAGACAGGAACATCTCCCCAGGCATCCTCCATACATTGTTTGCTGAGATAGAGTTCTTCCCAGCATCTGGAAAGGGTCATGCCTGCTCAGATCTGCCAGTGGGAAGCCAGAAAACATTAAATATTTGCTGACCACAGCAGCAGAATAATTATGTTCAAGCTCATCTTCAGGACATAAACAGGGCTCAGTGTTTTGAGATAGAAACTCCTTTATGGATAAGTGTAGGGCTAGAGGATGCTTCAGCCTTGCTCCAGCTCACTGCATATTTGAGTATGAGATGCACTCTTCCTATCCCATGTGCATCGAGCTTCTGGCTTTGGGAACCATTCCCCATGATGGAACCAGTAAATATTCACTCAGATGGAGAAAGGCTGGCTCTTAGTGTAAGAGTGGCATCGTCCACTTGAAGGTGGAATCATTTGGGTCTGTTTTCTTTCACATGTTTAAAGACAACAAGAGATAGAGAAGTCACTTCAGCTAGAGAAACCAGGAGTAACCTCCCAGTGAATTAAGCACTTGGTTCTGGTTCCAAGTGCCAAGGCACAGTTCAGTGCCCAGGAATTAGGCAGGTTGGGAGCAGACCAGAATATTAAAAACCCAAGATGAGTTTTGGAATAAGTGAGGCATGATGCAGGGAGAGAAATTAAGATATATTTTTCCTTGGTGTGTATTTTTCTTTACTTTTGTTAAGCATGAGTGAATGCAATGTCGGTTTTCTTTTTTTAACCTTTCACCCTCTCCACCCTTTATGAACCTTCCCCAGAAGAGCCCTGTTAATTTTCCAACTTAAAAATTGCAAAAAATATCACCTTAGTGGTGGGGGCATAGTACCCTTAAGCAGAGGACTAGAGTTAGGATGTCTTTTTAGCTGGCTTTTGCCCTCAAATAACTATGCAGTGGAGAGCAAATATCTCTGTATGACAACACTAAGCTATAAACTATCTGCAATTGTGTATACAAACCTATGCAGAAGTTTAACGGCAGGATCATGAAGGAAAGGAGGGTTTGCTGAAATATCTCAGAGCCTGACATAAGGTCAAATGAAATCTCCCAACAGAGCAAGACCAGGTCTGGAGTGTGGTGAAAGAACTGCTGATCTAGTCTCTGCACTACACGTATATCACCTATTACTAACACACTGGAAGTCATAAAGAACCATAAAGGCGAAAAAAAATGGTCCTTTATCTGTGAGCAGGAGCTCCAAGTTTCCTTGACTCTCCAGACTAGCTCTGTAAAGAGGTGATGAATGCTCAGTCCTGCTAAAGAGAGGTAGACACCAGGAGCAGCTCAGGATTTCAGTTTTCTTGTGTCAAAAATGAAAAATTGAAGGGAAAAGAAACCAGGCACAGAGTTTAAACTGTCAGACTGTTAGGAGTCTGACCATTCATTTTTGAATGATCACCTTTGGGGCTATGAATGCTACTATTGCTCTGGCATAGGAGGATATAAAGTGGGTGGTGGAACTAGGTCACTGTATCATAACATTCACATGAAAATATAAAATACAGCTAAATTTTTGCCTTCTTATTGGGAAACAAATCCATTGGTAGAATCAAATCAATAACTGGAGCAAAATAATGCAACAGAACTATTTCAGTTTGACCCCATGGACAGCCTAGCTCTGGACACCTACAAATTGCTATAAACAGTTAAACTCTCCTGTAGTGAGAGTTGAGATGAAATTATAAAAATGATATGGACTTTGGCTGAAACTTTAAAGTTCAGGAATTTGTACAAAAAAAGGGTTTAGTTTCATGTGGACATTACTCATGGAAGTGTGAAGCACAATATATTCTTGAAGAAGCATTTGAACCAAAGAAACGTTTTTGAGACACACATCAGTTTTTCTAAAAAAATGAGTATTAGTTTTTTGACAAACATTTCAAGGAACTCTTTGAAACTACACAATTTTAAAAAGTTTTAAAGCAAAAATTTCAGATAAAGCAAGCGCTCTTCATAATAATATTAATTTACATGAAAGGTCAAATTCCCAGTAGATACAGAGGAATGTGATATACTGAAGCCAGTGGAGAAGCCTTGGTAGATCAGGAAGGATTTGTTGTCTGAAGGTATGTCTGCACTGCAGCACTGAAAGAAACAAAATGAGATTAAGAATAATTTATCTGAAAGGTCTAGATTTGAGGGAAGAAAAATGCATTTGTTTGTATCAAGTGGAAAGACAAATAGGGACCATAAATTGTTTCAAGTAACATATCTAAATGCAAAAATGGTTTCATTATGTAGCTATTTTTTGGCCACGCAGATCAGGCAGTATTTAGTTTGGCCAAGTCAAGAACTGAGATGATGACTGACATAGCAAATAAATCAAATTGGTCCATCTTAAAGCTCCTGTTAAGTCAAGACCAGTTCTGAAATTATTCAAGTTCTTTCAACACAAAAATGGTGAGATTAGACCTGGGTTGCTCAGCATCAGAGAAGAGACTTTTGCATCTAAATATGATTTAATCCTTTATGCAACTGGGAGGTAAAGTAGGCCACAGCTTGCTTATATTCCTGAACAGAAATCAAGGCTCAAAGAAGCAGGTCTGTGACTTCTAATGTACACTGTTGAGTAATAATTAATTACATCTTTCAGGTATAGACATTGGTAACAGCTACAGAGTTTGTTAAAGAGGACTGTGGGGGAAAAAAAGAGGATTTGTATAGGAAGTTTAGTAATATAATCTCAGATAGATCAGATTAGCTGCTGCCATGGAAAATTTTCTCCATGAGTTGCTTTAGGTACTTACCTAAGGGAAATTAAAAAAAAAAAATCAGAGGAGGAGCTGCCAAAGGTAACATATCCCCATGTACTGATGAAAGAGAGAGCAGGAGAAATCTGAGCACTTCTTTTCCTGTGGTGTTTCATCTACACAGCACCCATCACAGTCACAAACCCATGAAGGACCTGGGCTTCTAGAAAGTGGTGCAGTACAGATAACAAATGAAAACCACTCAGGAGAGGGCTTTTTCCCACCTCCCAGGTGGGATCTCACAGCCTGATGGTGTGAGTTACTTGCCCACCCCTTGTCAATGTCCTCACCCTGCCAGATGATAGGAAACATCCACACTACAAATGGGGAACAGGCCCTAAATGCCAGAAAATAAAACTGTGGGCTTTTCTGAATGCCTCAGTAGTTGGTAATCTGGAATTATGTAAATTTAGGCTAGTTAGAAGGATATGCTAGTACATACATATTTTTTGAATCTAGAAAATAACACATTTGAAAAACCAGGAGGCTGACTTTACTGGGAGAACAGGGGAAAAGGCACGGGGAATCCAGCCCTACAAATATTTTACAATGATGATATTTTACAGTATTTCACATGTTTTCCATACAAGGAACTTTGCCTTTCATCTAAGAAATTGTTTCTGTGCTTTTCTTGGTTTTCCTTTGTGTCTTTTTTTCACCCAAAATCATCATACAGACATATTACTTTCTTCAAAATACCTAAGAGCAGTAGCACATACTCTAGATACTGTCTTCCTTGAAGCTACCTGTCATTGTTTGCTTTTTGTCATAAAATTCTGTTTATGGTGAGCTCCAGCCACAACGGAGGTTAGATTGGTCTCCTGACACAGTTAGAGCTACAGAACAGCTGTGAAAATTAAGATTTTCAAGCAGGGCTCCAGGGTTCATGGCTACCTGCTTCTGACCCAAGTCCTCTGGGTATATCTCTTGGCAGAAATGTGTTTTTACCTATCACTCTGTGTTTTGAGCACCTCTACAACAAAATATTGAAGAAGTTACAGTTACACTGTCTTGACTTCTAAGAAAAACTTTGAGGGTAACTTAATGACTTTACTTCTCTGTAAATGCACATTTACAGACTTCTAGTGAACACAAAGAAAATTCCACTTCAGTTGGACAACATTTTTTTAGTAATTAGAAGAAAAATTAACTTAGACCTAAATGTTCCAAAAATTTAAGAAATTCCTAGGCGTGGAATCAATATGAGGAAAGTAAATTGTATAAAATAAAACCACAGCATACAGCCATTTTCTAATAATTAGTGCTGCCAAATGCAATTCTTGGCACAGTTTTTGCAGTGAGATTTTATGCCATGGTCAGCTCTGCTGTGATACTAACAAGCATGTTCTCTGGGTGCCTGAAGATACCCGTGCATTTAGTGGTTCAGATGCATCTGTAATTGTTATGACTGCAAGAATCAGCAAAGGGTAAACAGAAAATCACTTGGAAATTGCACTCATCCTACCTACCCCAGCTGCAAGACATCCATGTCAGCCACATCATCAAGGATGGAGAGGCATGAAAGTCATGCATAAGTGTTTAATTACAGCTGGACAGCACATGTCAAAGATGCTCCAGTTCTTATGAGCACATCTCTCTGACTTTACAGGCAGATGCAATGGAGTTTTGGGAGACAGGTAGCAGAGGTTATCCCAATTCTGTGCTCAAGACAATGATGTGAGCGAGTGCAGCACAGCTATAGAGCTTTGAGATCCATAGCAAAGGCAAGGAGAGCTTGCATCATCGTGTAGATATCTCCGAAGGGGACCACAGGTATGTTTGGTCATTCGTGTCCTCCTACATACGCCACGTATTCCTCACAGTGGGAACACATCTTCAGCAGCAGGCATAAAACTTGCATCACACTGCCATAACCGGAGCTTCTATTTTTCTACTCGATTAAGTATTCACGTGTATGACAGATAACTGCAGAGGCAATTTGTGCTTAATTATCCATTTGGCATAAACAAACGTGCTGTCTCTGCACAGGTAGAGGTATTTGTAAGTCAGTGACTGCTTCAAACATTCTCCTCAGTGTCTTTATCACAGGGAAGGTGCAACATAATTATTAGAAGGAATTAAAAAAAATTATCTATTTTGTTAATACTTTAGAGGGTTACACTTTTGCACATCTTCTAGCCTACCCCAAAGACCTACTGGGAAAATTACCTTTAACACCAGGAAAATAGAAGCTGTCATGCTTCACAAGAAAAGCTACCCACCAGCTGTGAATATGAAAGCGTTTTTCCTTTCTGCTACAAAGCTGAGCATTAAAGGTCTTATGATACTTCCTTTGAATCAGGCTTTAATAAAACGACTACACACATTTAATAAAGTGAACTACACACACAGCTGTATGCAGTTCCTTGTCATATACCCAACTATTCAATTTCCTGCCATAAATGCAGAGACAAGCCTCTACCATAAGAGTCCTGAATGACCACTTGAAATTCAGCTTCCATATACAACCCTTCAGACTAAGAACTTTATAATGAGCATTGCAGCACTGAAGGTCCACTAGCTCTATACCAGGATTTCATCATCCCAAGCTAAAAACAGCTCTGCCCAGTAACCTGGATCCAGATTAGCTCTCCTTCCAATGTGTTTGAAGGAACCTCTGAACCCATATCTAGAGTGCATAAGCTAGAGTTGAAGAATATTAATATCAAACACAGAGTCATAGTTGTAGGTTGTCCTGACAAGTTTGCTCTTGACCAAGATTATGAGGCCTCATACCTTAAAATAACTGTCCTAGACCTCTCAGTAATACAAGGATTACGGTTTCCCTTTTGCTATGGGATGCAAAGTATCCTCTTGAGACCAGCTGTGGAGTTAGGCAGCTGTAACAGGGACAGCACCACACCAGAAGGTAGTTAGCATGCCAGCAAAGATACAGGAGCTTAAGACAGGTTCCTGATTCAAGTTCATTTGGTCTGAGCCTCACAGTCCTGGAACAACATCAGGATATTCCTCTGTCTATGTTATGACCCTGTGTGTTGGGCCACAACAACCCCAGGCGATGCTACAGGCTTGGGGAAGAGTGGCTGGAAAGCTCCTCGGTAGAAAGGGACCTGGGAGTACTAATCAATAACCATCTATATATGAGCCAGTATGTCCTGGTTCTGTGTAAAAAGGGGTTCAGGGCAGGACCCACATGAAACAGAACTATGTACTCGCCTCTCCGCCCCCAGCGAGAGAGAGAGAGACACTTTGGAAAAAAAAAATGAAGTATATTGTTTAACAAGGAACAGAAAACGAAAAAAGGGAGGTAAGAAAAATAATATATACAAAGATTTGGGGAAAAGTACAAAAAATAAAATATACAAAACCCTCAGAAATGGTTCCAGGGTCCCACGGAGTGAAAGGACAACCTCCCTCTCCGAGCTCCAAGGCAGGAGTGAAACTAGAAACCACTCCCTGCCTCTTATCAGAGTGTGTGTGGGAAGGGGAGGGAATACAATGGTTTCACACCCACCCGGGGTCCTCCCAGTTGCTGGAAGGTCACAACCCCGTTCCAAGCCTCAAACCACAACACAGTAGCATGCCCAGGCAACAAAGGTGGCCAACAGCACCTGGTTTGTATGAGAAATAGAGTGATCAGCAGGACTACAGAAGTGTTCATCCCGCTGTACTCAGCACTAGTGGGGTCACACCTCAAATGCTGTGTTCAGGTTTGGGCCCCTCACCACAAGAAGGACACTGAGGTGCTGGAGCACATCCAAAGAAGGGCAATGAAGGTGCTGAAGCATCTAGAGCACAAGTGTTCTGAGGCGTGGCTGAGAGAACTGGGGTTGTCTAGCCAGAAGAAAAGGCTGAGGGGAGACCTTGTCACTCTCCACCTCCTGAAAGGAGGTTGTAGTGAAGTGGGAGTCAGCCTTTTCTCCCAAGGAACAAGTGATAGGACAAGAGGAAACAACCTCAAGATGCACAAGGGGAGGTTTAGGTTAGATATTAGGAAAAAATTCAGTCTAGAAAGGATTATCAAGCCCTGGAACAAGGTGCCCAGGGAAGTGGTGGAGTCCCTGTCCCTGGACACGTTTTAAAAGTTGTATAAATGTGGTGCTTAGGGACACAGTTTAGTGGTGACCTGGCAGTGCTGGGTTAGCAGCTGGACTTGCTGACCTGAAAGGTTTCACCCAACCAAAATGATTCTACAATTCTAATTTTCCTCAAGTTGCCCCCAAATTCCAAATGTCCTTTCTGTAGGGCTTTTCAGACATCTAAATGCACTCTTGATGAGGTCTCTGGGCTACATCATGTGTCTACCAATGCCTTTGTTTTCTTCTGAGAGGCCAGCAGAAGCAAAAAAAAAAAAAAAAGGCATTCGAAGATAATATGTCCAAAATGTTAAATCCCAGGACATCTTAGAATGTCTTGAAATAGTCCACTGTGGAGAGCATAGTGTCTGCTGCTGACTTGGGCCAAATTCTAGAAAACTTCTGAAAGCAGCTTGTTTATGACTCAGTTCCTTCCATCAAAAGAAGGAATTGTAACTCAGTTTTTAAAGGGAACAATTCCAAAGAGAATCTGTGCTACTAGTGATATGACTCTCAGGTCAAATTTTAAGGAAGATAAAATACCAAACCTGCCAGACAAGAGATCATCCAGGCCACTACAGGAATATCAGAGTTTGCAAGCTCATGAGGAAAACAATGAGCCCAGCAAAGTATCCTTGTTTTATGAGTCCTCAGCTGACCACTCACCCAATATAGAATTATATTACCATTAACAACCAGACCAGAAGCCAGACTCCTCCCTCCACTCCCACATCACACGCTAGAGACCCAAAATGCCAGACAACCAGAGGGAGGAACAAGTGAATGCACTCACTCACCGCAGTGGGCATGAAGAGGGGAGCGAGTCAGGTAAAGAGCCAAGCCATGGACAATGGTAGCAGCCACACCATGATTCATTACATCACAGAGACTCAAAGACAGCTTCATGTTCTGGCCCTGCCATCCTGGGAATTCCACTTGCCATGAAGAGTCAGGGAGCCCTTCCAATAGCCAGAACCCCACACTCTATACACAAACCTCCCAACCACCCTGCAAACAGAGTCAGCTCTTATAGAGGTGGCTTCTTTCCCCACCTCCAAGTTAATGTGGAAGGTGGGGGGCACCTGGTGGTGATCTTCTCATCAGTTCCCACCCAAGGCTGGCCAGACCCTGGGGGAAAACAAATCAGGAAGGTCCTGGTTGTGGACATCATCCACGTGCCAACCCTCATTCAGGGCTTGGGGTTTAACGCCAGCACTTCAATGAGTTTGATTAAGAAGATGCCCTGACTCACTGATACTGAGTTCAGTAAATTTTGGTATGCCAGGAAGATCCTATAGAATACCAAAGGCAGTGTCAATATGAAAACCAATGTTGCACTAGGTCATCAACCTGCAATCAAGAAATACAGCTGATGTTTTCAGAAGTGTTTTCAATACGAGAAGAAAAGCTCATATACTATCCAGTAAGCCGCAGATCCTGAACCTTTCTTTCATGTGCAACCATGTCTCACTCAAAGCAAAGAACATCATCTTAGTAGAGGAAGAGTTAACACTTTATTTAACAAAATCCAGCAGCAAAGAGGGAAGTGGTGAATGGTAATTGATATATGAACTAATTTAGGCTACAGGTTAAAATAACGTCCCTAACTGGATGTCCTACTAGGAGCAACAGAAACAAAAGAACATTTACAGGGACTTGATAAGTTTACCAGCAAGATTATACAAGGCTGTTGTCTCTGTTCAGCTGGAGCTGAACTCTGCTGGAACATTTCTAGTCCTGCGAACTGTGTTCCCATGAACCCGACTTACCACAGGATGCATCCTGCTTCTCCCAGTTGGTATCACTCAAAGCCATGTACACTCTGAGCTTGTGGTAGGTGTGCCCTGTGCAACTCCTCTCTTCCTGCTGCACCACCTCTATGAACTGTCCTTTGGCAAAGCATATGGCTATGAAGGAAGCCAAGGAAACTAGACTCTTAGTCTATGCATATCAGTTTGCAGTTTAAAACTACATGCTGTGAAGCTTTGCCCCATTCCCAGCCTCAGATAGGGCTCAAATTTCCCAGCGTCACTGTGTTATCATAAGTATTCAATGAAAAGCAGTGATGGCAGAGACATCCTCCCTGGAATAAGGACCTAAGAATCTCTGGGAGGAGTTTCCTGCCCCTCAAAAACTGCTCCCCAAAGTTTTCTGCTTGTAGTTTCAGACAGATCCATTTCATCCACAGCCCCACATTCCTTCAACTTTTGCTTGTTCTGGGGTGTCAGAAGAAAAAAAGCTTTTGTGCTTTGACATTATATTCAAAAGCAAAATTACAAGACTGCTATCGTAGTGAGGAAAATTTCATCACAGCCTACCATGAAAAGATGAGATTAAACACAAGAAAATAGTGCTGGTAGTATAGTAATGGAAAAGACCAGTAATGGCATAGAGTATGTAAAAAGTTTAAAAACTGGCAGCACACATGAAGAAGCTTTTTTTAAAAAAATAAAATAAAATAGTTGTATTATTTATCAAATTGTAGCTGGATTATTCTGGTGCCATTGCCAATGCAGTGCCCAGCAGCAGGTTATCTGCCGTAGCTGGTCTGGTATGAACAAGGAGCACAGAGACAGTCCTCTGCCCAAGCAGCTTACAACGACCATGGCAAACAAAGCCCAGAAGTGGATTATGATGTAAAAGGCTAGAAACAAGGAGGAACATGATACAAATACTAGCTCAGGGAAGTGATCTTTGTTGGGTTTTGAGTTTCTCCAGGACGAAT
>NW_008620396.1:0-300 GCF_000691845.1 Merops nubicus | reverse complement strand
GAGAAGAAGGGGCGAAAAATAAAGAAAGACGGAGAGAGACCCGCTGGAAGGAGGGCGCTGAGAGTATTTCCTTGCACAAAATTTATTCTCTTTCTTCCTTTCCTCCCCAACTAAAAGAAGTTCCGGGAGGGGGGGAAAAATTTAAAAAAATCTCTCTAGATGTATGGAGCTGAGAGTATTTCCTTGCACAAAATTTATTCTCTTTCTTCCTTTCCTCCCCAACTAAAAGAAGTTCCGGGAGGGGGGGAAAAATTTAAAAAAATCTCTCTAGATGTATGGAGCTCACTTTCTCCCTGCGTG
>NW_008620395.1:0-9067 GCF_000691845.1 Merops nubicus | reverse complement strand
GTGGGTCCTGCCCTGAACCCCTTTTCATACGGAACCAGGACACCCACAGAGAGGTTTCTGTGGCCACCAGGCTGTGCAGGTGAAAGCATCCATGCAGTGGATGCCACAGGATTGCTCCAGCTCTGAACTAACTGATCCTCACCCCAGTCCTTTCCCCAGGGCGGGCAGAGTGATCCCATGCCCTGTCTGTCCGGGCTCCAGCAGGGATGGAGGTCACCACTTCCAACCTTGGTCCTTCAGCTCAGGGTATCCCTCAGAGGTATGCCAGGACTGAGGAACAATTCAAGGTTTGGGTGTGCGCATGTTCTGCAATGCTGTGCTCGTCTGTCCCTTGCTCACTAAAGAAGTGAATGGGCAGGCCTGGATTATTGCCTCAAATCCTCTCCCGGGAAAGGACAGGAGCAGAAAGTTTGTAGTTTGGCAGAACACATGATTGCAAAGAGGATTATGTTTTGAGAAAAGCAATAAATTCCTGACCTGATGAAGGGGGGATTAACTAGATCTAAAACTTGATGCTGCTGTCTGGAGACAAGCCTCCTGGGAAGCTGCTCTCAGGCAAGACATGCTGGTGGACACTCCAGTTCTGTTTGCTGGAGAAGGTCTGAGCCAGGCTCCAGTGCCAAGGAGTTCTCCAGCTCCATCCATCACTCTTAGTAATGTGTGCCACTCTTAGGGGGGACACCTCTGCCACTCGGCGTGTGGCTGCCTTGTGGGACGTGCTGCTGCCAGGTGCTTTGGTGGAAGCTGAAGGTCTGAGAGCATTCAGAAAGAGATTAGATCAGTCCTGCAGGCTGGATCCTATGACTGTTTCTCAACGTTATGGTCTGAATGCAGCCTGCTGCTCAGGAAAGGATAACCTGGGGGAAGCAGTCCCCAAACTCCCTGGTTTTCAGGTTCCTTCTGGTCTCCCCCCACCAAGCTTTCACCTTCTAGCAGCGCCAGTGCTGGTGCGTGGCAGCTGGGTGGACCTTGCGAGGCTCAGGGCTGTGATCGCTGCTGGCTGGAACAGTTTCCGCACTGAGGTCTCACTGGAGGAGAGATGCCTACAGCAGAGCTCGGACTCGGGGGGTTCCCACGATCGGCGCTGAAGCACAGGCCAGGAAAGGGGCACCCTGATTTATTTCTCCCTGTGGGCCCAATCTGCCGCGTCTCCCGCCCAGCTAGCGGAGGAGGTGCTGTGTGTCCTGCTGTGCCAGCCCCGACCTGCCCTGACAGGTACTCGCTGCGGGTGTTTTCCCTTCCCTCTCACAGTATGTTTGATCATGGGCTGAGCAGTTGCCCAATTCCACACCTGCCAGGAAAGAGAAAAGCCATCAGTCTAGAAACGTGGATATTTTTGTACCATGGTCATGATTAGTGGTGAAATACCTTAAAATGAGGGTTCCTCAAATGCGATGTGGTAGCTGAGCGCCCTTTACCTTGTGTTGGCTGCAGGGGGGAGTGGGACTTGGCTGGCTACTGGCCGTCAGTGGCTTGTGCCACCTCCCTTGGGCCTGGCACCTGTGTTCTTTGCCAAGCTGTGCCTGTACTACAGGTGATGCTGAGCCTGGGTGGTCAAGCTGCCCAGCTCAGCCAAAACTTTTTGTTAGGAGCAGAGACAGCCAAAGCTGAAGGATGGCCAAAGAGGGAAGGGAATGTGGGACTGGTGACTACTGACTTCTGATCCCTTAGCCTAGAAAGATGCGTGATCTCTGTGTGCATGATTTTAGCACAGTTCAGGCCCATAAAACTCAAATGCCACCACCATCCACCTGGAGATCTCTGCCTGGTTCCCAAAGACAGGGTGCATTTAAACTCTGAAGCTGGCTGTAGCAGCCTGTTGTTTGAGCCCTGCTGTGCTGCTCCACAGGTATCTGCAGCTTGCACCACGCTCCTCCTTGGTTTTGCCCAGTCCACTCCCTGGCTGGCCCAGCACTTGCCTGCGTGGTGCAGGAGCCTGTGTGCTTGTCCTGACTCCTCAGTTTGACTATGGTGTTTGTCCTTATTCCTTCTGACCTCATGATGGGCTTGTGGGTCCCCTGACTCAGACTCAGATGCTTCTGCGTTCCTTTGTACTATATCCCGTGATGGGATGGTGTCCCTCAAAGAAAGACTTGTGTGGGAAGTAAAAAAATAGAGTTTCACCTCAGTTTTGCAGCGTTGCTGACCCTAGTGTGACCAGCTACTCTACCCACATTTTGGGAAGACAACTGAAAAGCAGAAGGAAGACAAAAGCCACAGAGATAAACAGGCTGGGAAGGGTGCCCTGTGCCTTGTGAGCAGCTTATCAGAAACAACGTTGGGAGGTGACTTGAGCACTTTCATGCACTGGTGCAAATGTGACTGTTAGATGCTGCAGCCAGCTGCACACTGGTGGGCTGAGGCCAAGGGTTACAGGAGATGGGATGGCCCATGGATGGGAGAGGATTCCTCTGTGAAACAGAGGCTGTGAGGCACCCCAGGGTGTGGGGCCAGGCAGACAACAGGCACCTGGGTACAAAAGAAAGATTTTTATCTTCTGTCCTGTGTGTTAGCTGCTTCCTCTGCATCATATCTACTTGGAGAAGTGACAGCACCTGCCTTCCTGGAAGCAGACTGGAGCTATACCTTGGCTGTGCTCCCTGCTCAGCTCATGGGCTGCCCAGGGCTGCAGTCAGCTATTATAGGTCCCAGAAGGGAGCTGTGAAATCCGGGCTTTTGCAACCTTGTAATCATGCTGCAACCCCACTCTGTGGTGTACCTGTCAGGCACAGCTCCTGGGAGAGCCTGCCCTCTCTGCTCCCATCTTCCCGAGCCAGCAGTGTGATAGCCAAGAATTTCACATCACTATGAGTATCCCCATGCCTTAGAAGACCTCGTGATTTTGGCCTTTTCTGCTGCATTTCTTAGTTGCCCTGACTGAGAGAGGGGTGAGGTAGTTGGATCTGCCTTGGAAGAGGTCGCCCCATCCTGCTTGTTCCAGGCATTCCTGGTGCACGTGGCTGTGCATGGAGCTCTGGTTCTTCAGCCACAATCCCAGCACGTGCTGCAAGGGGGATCCAACAGGCACTGACATCTGGGAGAGGTTCTGCTGCCTTTTCTCCTATAGCAAAGAGGCTGTGGAGGAGGCAAGGGGTGGGCCATGTGCAGCCAGGAAAAGGTGCCTGAGGGAGATAAAATGCAGCAGGTACTGCTGAGAGCTGCACAGAGCTCCATCTTCCCTTCAAAATAACACCCGTCCCAGTGTTTCCATCCTTTCTGGGAAGCACCTGGGTCTGGCCTGGCCGCAGCTGGCCCAGTGCTCCTGCCTCTCAGTTGGAGAGGAGCTAGAAAGTGCCTAGCACCTGGGGGGAAGATGTGGGGCTAATGGTGGTGCAATCTCTTGCACAGATCCAGGGTTTCCCGTGGAACCCCTCCTCAGACACCTCTGGGTTTTTTTGCCTCTCTGCAGTGAGGAGAGAGCTCCTCTCCCCCTGCCTCTCCCACCACGGAGACCACACAAGGAGGGAAGTGGTCATGGTGGTACTCATCACTGCTGCCCTGCTTGCCTGGGCTGACATAGAGGCCTGGCAGAGAGGCTCATGTGTGGACAGTGCCTCAGTGGGGTTAAAACAGGCTGGCTCTTTCAACAGGGCTTCCTTGCTTGCAGAGACAGAGTTTTGCTGGGATTTTAACCCCCACAGTCCTGAGGACCCCTCTGTTCTCCTTGCAGGACCAGAGCCTGCCTACAGGGAGGAGGGTGGGCAGCTGTCCCTGCTCAAAGGATGCGGGAAGATGAGGCAACTAGAGAAGAGCAAGTCCTTAGCGTGGCTTCCCGCCCGTCGGTCCTGTCTTTGGCAAGATGCTGGTCCTGCCCAGCTGCATCGCCGGGGCAGAGCAGCAGCACGAGGACAAAGACAAATCTTCGGTGTGCGCCGGGCCCCTCCCACCAGCCGAAGCGTGCAGGCAGCCCTGCGGCGGGCAGCCGGGGCTGGTGAAGATCCAGCAGGAGCTGTTGTTGACCTGGAGCCTTCTCTGGCTGGGGGTCAGCCCAGCAAAGCTGCTGCTATCTGGGCGGCTGCACGGCAGGACCATGCCACTTGTCCTTGCTCTGATAGCAGCTGTCCCCGGTGAGCCTGGCTGCTTTTATCTGCCGGTCGGGGCGGCTGTTGCTGTGGCAGGGGGTCTGCGGGGCTGGGGGCCTGGGCCAGCGTACAAACAAGCTCAGGATGTGAGCACAATAGCCAAGGACAGGCCTTTGAAAAGCAGCGGAAAGCAGCACAGCTGCCCTGGGCCACATCAAAGGTCCAGCTCACACCGCACCACCGAAAAAAGCCTGTGGTGTTTGGTGGCTACCTACGGACCTGTTCCCAGCATCATGTCAGCACGAGGGGCAGAGGGTTTGAGGCAGCGGGAAGAGGACCAGTACAGGAGCTGGAACACAGCCCTGAGGGTCTCTGCCTCCAGATCCTGGCCCTCGCTGATCTCTGTCTGGAGCCTAGCGTATAGCGCCTCTCTTTTCGCCCTCAGTGCATCTCCAGGCAGGCATTTCAGGTCAGTTTTGCTAAGTGCTTTGTGTGCGATTTTGCAAGCACTTTTCCTGAATCAGCAATTGCCACAGCTGGGGATTTTTCCCTTCCAGACTTGGTGGTTTGAATCCTAGAAAGTTAGGAATGTTAGGATTCACTTGAGAAGCCCATGTAGCTGGAAGGAAAGAGATTGTTACCCAACAGCCTTGAACAGCCAAGCTCTGAGCAGTACCTGGATAGAGCCACGAAAGGACACGAAGGTATGGTGAGACGGGTCTGCTCAGTACACCAGACATGTGCCTTCCCTACAAGGTCCTCCAGTACCTGCTGTACATCTCTAGCTGGTACCTGCAGTACATCTCTAGCTGGATTGGCTCTGCACAAGTCCCTCTCTGCTCACTCCTGTGCTCCCAAAAGGACCTGGGAAGGATCTGGAAAGCCCAGGAAACTTTTGCCTCTGATTTGCTCTGCAGTACGTACGTGCACATACTGCTGCCTTTGGATAAAGGACAGCCCAAGCCAGCTTGGTAGGAACCACCCTTTGAGATAAGGGCACATGTTGACTTCAGAGATTAGACCCGTCCACAGCTTTATGTTTTTATGAAGTGTATTTATTGGCAAAAGAGCAGCCCAAAGGACAAGAAGAAAGCCCAACGTATAGAAGAAGCCAGCACCCTGTGCAGCATTGCAGGAAAAAAGTGTCCCCAGCAGGGCTGGAGGAGGGTTCTGTGCTGGCCCAGGTGTCCAGGAGCAGCAGGCTAAGCCAGTGCCTCCTCTAAGGGTTTTGGATTGCAGGGCTCTCCCAGCCTCGGTGCCTTTTCTGCTTTTGAAGCCTTTGTCAGAGTGATTAAATGCTCCCAGGCAGGTGCTGGAGCCTTTAGCAAGGCTTATCTTGTCTGCCTGCTGGAAATGCCTTGTTTTAGGGTGGATTAATCTCTCTGATATCTGAAAGCAAAGAAGGGGCTTTAATTGGGGTGGGATTAGTGCAGCCAGGAGGGAGAGTGGGCACTTTCTCCCTACCTGCTAATTGCCCCTTATCTGCGCTGGCAGCAGCTGGGACACCTGCCCGTGGCTGCCCTTGTGCCAGCTTTGTGCCACGGGGCCAGTGATGCCATGTGCCTTCTAGGCTTATTTATGGAGTGGAGGGTGAGATGGGATGCTCAAACCAGGGGAGCTCGGTCCGGCTCTCGTAGTCAGAGGGCTCGGGTCACTTTCGTCACTCCTGTGCCTGGCAGGGCCCTGGGAGCTCAGGCTTTTCCCTTGGGCTGCTGTGAGGTCCCAGGGGCTGAGCTGAAGCCCACAGGCTGCCGGCTGCAGCCAGCACCTGCCCCCAGACACAGGCAGGCAGCAGGCACTGTTGATTTACAACCTGAGCCAGGGTATCATTTGCCCTGGGGCATGTGAAGCAGGTCAGTACCTCAAGGGCAATTATCCTGGGAAGTGTGTGCCTGGAGAAGGGCTAGGGCTCTCCCAGCTCTTGGAAGTGAGAGATGAACAGCCCTGGCCCTCGGCCAAACTGCTGACCTTCCCGTCGCTGCACGTCTGCCCTGTGACACCTCCTGCCCCACGCAGGCACCGTCCCCCCGTGTCCCCTTCCAAGGGCATCCAGGGATGAGCGTTGCTTTGCTGCCAGCAAGCAACATCTGGTGGTGCCAGGCCCCCCGAGGCTCTGCCTTGGCTCCCCGCACCCTGCAGGGTGCTGCAGATGCTGTGCTCACAGGCGTGGACACCAGCCAGGTGGCCAAAACCACACCCACCCACGCATCTATGTCTGAAGCGTGGGCACAGGCACGTGTATGTCCACACGTACACCTCAGATGGGCACCCACGTGTGTGCCCACACCTCTGCGGGCATGCCCACCCCCTCCTGGTGGAGGCGGCAGGAGGGGGAGGGGGGTGTTTTTCTTGGTTCCCTCTGAGCTGCACTCATCATGCTCTTCACCTCCCACCTGCGATGGGAAACAGCATCACTTGGGGACAGCCTTGACCTGCTGAAGAAGACCCACCGAGGGCTGAGGGCTTTCCCGTGGTGAATGGGACCGGCCCAGAGCTGTTGTGGGTGTCCCCATGGGGTAGCTGAGGCTGGTGGTGGGTGCTGTGGAGCTGGGAGGGCTCAGGGCCGTGAGGGGAACAGCACCCCCCTTCCACAAACACACTGAGTCTCTGCTGGCTCTCTGGGAAAATATTTGTCTGTCTGAGGCAGGACTTTTTAAAAGCCTCAGCATTTTCACCTGCGAGCTTCTCGCAGGAGACAGACGAATATGAAAATAAAACTCCCAACCAAACCAAACACCCACAGCTCACACAGAGTGTGTTTTAACTCGCCATTGTCAAAAAGCAAACATTAGCAGTGACATGCAAGATTTTTAGGTGGATGTGGTAGAAAAAAGCCCCTCTGTTTTTCAAACAAGGTGCCTTTTCATCCAGAGGTTGGCAGCAGCTCTGAGAAACCAGAGGTGTTTAGCTGGAAATGCAGACGCTGCCTTACAGGAGCAAGGCGCTTCTCTGTGCCCCGAGCTTCAGAGAGGGGCGGAAGCGGCGCGCGAGGGCTTTGACTGAAGTTTCCGCAGGATCACCCCAGCTGGGCTGGGGACCGTTTGTTCCACCCCTTTGAAGGAGACAAAGCCCTCCCCATGCTGAGCTTCACCATGGGGCTGCTGAGAGGAAAAGCAAACAGAAGGCCAGAAGGGCTGGGCAGAAGTGTTATCGGGTGCCCCCATCTGCAAGGCTCTGTTCAATAGGGAGATAAGACTGGAGCCATTAAAGCTGCTCTGGTGGCTTTGGGTCAGATGGGGGAGAGTTCCATCCTGCTTCTTCCAGGCAACTCACTCATGGTGAACTCCCCTTTCTCCCATGCCAGGGACAATCCTCACCATCCTTGTCCTCCCCTCCAACTGGGAAACAGATCCTTGGAAGGACAGTAATGGGGTGCTGGGCATTGTGAAGGGAAGCCCCCTGCCTTGAGCATCCCCTTTGGTCATCTTTGAGGCTGGGGGAAGCCTTGGGCAGGAGCAGCAGGGCCAGTCCCCCAGGAGCATTGGTTTGGAAGCGTGATTGAGCCAGCTATGGCTTGGTTGATAAGCAAGCCCAGAAGGACTAGGTGTTCCACTCCTGAGGGCACACCCAACCCAGCTCACTGCAACTTATATACAGTGAGATCCTATGTAGTATATGAAGTCATATACATATTTATAGATGCATGTGTCCATGCTATGTATGGCTTTTCCATCATTGTGTGTATAGGCAAATAGTGTTAGTTTTGGGAAGAGGCATTTTGCTGGGATGGATCATGGAGTTGGGCTGTTGAGGGCCTGCAAGCAGGTTCCCTGGGGGGTGACCCCTCTGGGCTCTCTGGGATGGACATGGTCCTCAGTTGTGCCAGCATCCCACTTCTCTCCCCAGCCTGGTGCTGTGATCACAGGAGCCTGGTCAGGGTGGCAGCATCCACGGTGGCACCCAGACTTGCCTGGGGAGGGGGCAGGAGGGTTCCTGGGGTGTCCCCAGGGCTGTGCACAGAGGCTGGCCCCACGGTCATGGCTGGATGTTGTTTCTGAGAGCTGGGGCTGGCGGGAAGTGGGGCACGGGGGGGATTTTGCTCATGCACCCTCTGCACCACTTCTGCTTCCCGAGAGAGCAGGGGCGGAGGTGATAGGACCTCCCATCTGGGGGCTGGCTTTCCGTGAAGTGATGTGTGCTGCTCTGGTTAGCAAAAATCCCCAGCTCTGCCTTGCACGCTCACCCAGGGGGTAGAGATGACACAGCCTCACTGGGGGTGACACCCTCAGCATGCTGCCTCCAGTCCTGCCCCACCATCACTGCCCCATGCCCAGCCCTCTGGTGTGTCCCATTGCCCCTGGCTGGGCAGGGGGCTTGGGGCTGGTGTCTTGGGCAGGAATGATCCTTACCCTTCCTGCTGGGGGGATGTTTTCTTTGCCTCAGAAGGGAGACTGAGGCCAGTAGGCCTGCCAAGCCTACCCTGCCAAGCCCTTCAGAGGCCTTTGCTTCTCCTGGTGACCTTGAGGCAGAGGCTGGAGGCCACCGGCTGGATCTGAGGGCAATGTGTCCCCATCTGAAATGCCAGCTTGGTCTATAAATCAACACCTGACACAGGTCTCGCCCTGGGCATCAGAGCGGTGAGAGGCTGAGCCCTTATTGCTGTCATGCCACAGGGCTCCTGCTGTTTTACAGACAGGGAAACTGAGGCATGGGGGGGTCCTTGACCCTTCGTCACAGTGGGCCTGTGATGCAGCCCTGTGGCTTTGCAGGGCACTGGGAGGTGTTTTCCAGAGGCAGAGTGACTTCCCGCTGGGAAGGGGAGGATTTTGGGGGAACTATTGCTCTGAGGGGGGGTCCACATGTTGTGCCACCCCAGCTGTGCTCCTGCAGGACCCATGGAGCCTTCCCCTGCTCGGAGAAGGGGACTCGCAGGAGCCTGGTGTCTGACACCCCTGCAGCAGCCCCTCTGCCCTCCTCGCCTGCTGTTCCCTCCCGGTATCTGCGAGGGCCGGTGGCCCCCGCCCCCCCGGCTGCCTCCCAGGGCAATCAGTGGGGAGCACACGCAGGCCTTATCTGCGGGCCAGCCGTGGGCAGGGCCCCCTGAC
>NW_008620394.1:0-5827 GCF_000691845.1 Merops nubicus | reverse complement strand
GAGCTGAAAGGTCTTTTCCAACCAAATCAATTCCACGACCCTCTCGTTTTACCCCTGGCCAAGGCCCGTTCTGACCTTCCAGCACAGGGCCTGACCATGGGCCCGTCGTCTCTAATGCTTTGTGTTTGTTTTTAACCTTTAGAGCAGTATTGGTGAAAAGGAACCTCAGGCATTGCCCAGCAACTGCTTTAGACTAAACAAAGGTCCAGTGGAGCAGGGAGGGTGTTTGCTACAGTCTCTCACAGGCAGGCGGGCTGGGACCAATTATTGTTTCTCTGAATTAAAAGTTAAAAATTGTGAGCAGCAGCCCAGGACCAGGGGCACAGCCTCTCCTCCCAGGGGTTTAGTAGTTCCTGAAAAACCTTTAACTCCAGGCAAACACCAACACAAACAGAAACCCTTACCATGATTTTTAGCATCTTCTGACTTGTCCTAACACAAGCTGTAAAAGATCATATTAAAAAGGGGTTTGAGTGAAGCTTTAGTGTGACACTTTTCTCCCCCCTTGCTGCTATGCAGAACTCTCATTTCTTGCAGCCTTCAACATTTGTTTTCAGTTCTACGTTCCTGCAGTTGCCCCTGGTTCTGACTTGGTTTGCCAAGCACTTCACCCCTCCAAAGTCAAATTAATCAACGTTAGCAGATCAATGATTATTGGTAATAACTCCTGAGAATGGTTCCACTCCCCCGACAACAGCTTCCACAGCTACTGCCCAGAATCTTCATCATCCTCCATGTTTCTCCTCCTGAGAATTAAACAAATTTTTACTTACACAATTAGTCTTAAGCTCACACTGTGTCAAGACACGATACCAGAGGACGTGCTGGAGCCACGACCAAAACAAGAATCTTCAGATATTTGGGAAATTTCCAAAGTTAAATGCCCTGCAGCTGCAGGCACAGGGCAGGTCTGTCCAGCAGGGAGCTCAGCTCCTCACGTCGGGTCTCAGACGCTTCTAGACACAAATGATTTCCAAAAATACTCACAAGCTCTCCCCTCACCCTGGAGAAACGTTCCCCCGTGTTTGCTTCCTCCAAAAAACCCTTTGGAGAAACAGCAGGTGCACTCCAGGAGTAGATCAGGCATCAATATTTATTAACACAAGACAAAGGAAACACAATCAATGCGTTAATGGAACACTGTCCAGCCAGGTGTTAAACTTAAAAACGTAGAGCTAATCTAGTTTTAAATAAATAAAAACTTTATACATAATTACAGAACGCTGTAGTCTGGATTTGACAACGGTAAAGAGGTTGACAGAAATGAAAGAAAAAAATTTCTTCTAGGGCTAAAATTTACCTTGTTTTTACAGCCTCGTTTTTTTAGGACAGTTAGTATGACACATCTGAATTACACTTAAATCAGAAACGCAGTGCAAATTTTAACAAAACAGGACTTCAAATTACCTGTACCCACATATTTTGCCTAGGGAATATCCATAAAGAGCAAGACATACAAAATATCTTAGTTCCAAGTGTTAGGAATTGCTAGTTTTTCCTCATTTCACCCCGGCTGTTAGCTTGGGATCCGACGGACACCGGCAGGAGCCGGGAGGCCGGCGATGAGGAATAGGTAGCACTTAGTGCTGTACAGTCAGTTACCTCACAGGGATGTTGTAAGGATTAGGTAAGATCCTCACCTACGGAGGAAGATGTGGAAGGAGTGAGATGACCTGTGGAAGGCCTGTGGCGAGTCGTGAGCAGAGTTTCTGGGTTTCCAGGATCCCAGCTCCGCTCTCCCTCCTCTCCGGGACGTTGCTTTCCACTGTGCCAAACAGGGGGGAATGTGTTGAGTGAAGCCAGGCCCAGGCAGCTGCTCCGTGTCACCTCCTGGAATGAAGTCACCTCATTCCACGGGCAGGATGGTCAACTCACAGTTCTCCAGCACAGAGAGACAGAACGCGCCAGGATGGAGACGAAGAGTACACAGAAAACTTGCAAGATAAAGCCCCAAACCGTAAGGAACTGTCGACACCCAGCCAAATAAAAACCCAGGGGAAAAAAAAGATGAACTCATTCAGTCTGGCATTCAAAGCCACCATTTCAGAAAGTCAACCTGGCACGTCCTGAGAATCTTGGGGCAAATTAATGCAGGCGGGTTTTATCTCTGAAAAAATCACACGTGAAAATAAAAGACCAACCTAGAACTGCACTTAAAATCCCTTTCAATGGGCAAATAAAGTATACCAAGTATACCAGCCGTGCCCTGGCCCCGCGCCACGACAATCCTTCCAAGGTGTAGAGACAGAAAAAGGAATTGCTCAAAAATGGGCACCTGGAAACTGAAGGTTTGGTGAAGAGCTCCTAAGTCTACACTTGCCATGAGAGCTCCCAGCTTCTGAATCTATTCCCACACCAAACAGTTTTCAAAAACATCATTTGGAGTTTCTTATCTGAATTCCAGCTCGGTGAAGGACAAAGAGAACGACGCAGCGGGAGGTTCTCAAGGACAGAACAGGGGTTTGCTTACTGGGTTCTGCTCTGGTCACTGCCACAGGATCTGCAGAGTTCATCCTATAAACCTTTGAAAAACGGCTTAAAAACTTCGACTGAGGTAATCCAGAACATTTTCACAAGTTTATTTACACTCTATATCGCATTTGACTCAAAAAAACCCTCTTGGAGGAGCTGGTATCAGCTCTCCTTGCTTCCAGAATTGTATTTTTCTTAACACCTACAGGAATTTTATTGTTCTTTAAAGATTATTAGATGAAAGAAAGGTAATTTTGAGTCAAAGCTTAACCACTGCCTCTCCCTCAGCCTGGTGTAAAACTGCTCCCCAACAGCACCACTTTACACCCTAAGGCTTCTGCTTCTTTACATCTACTAATGTGAAAACTGACACAATATTTTGAAGGCTGGGCTGAGTTTTCACTAAGTTATTTAACAAGGTGTTTTTAGCACCTTTGCTCTGTCTCCTTTTGGCGCCTCCTCCTGGAAAAGAAAAAACTGCATCTAACTTAAATTCCAGAATTTAGTTCTAGTGAAGGCTTGGAGGAAAACGTCTGGAGGGGCAGTTGCCTCCTGGCTCACAATAAAGCCTATTTACAAAATTTCTTGCTCTGCTAAGAGGGACCTGAAGGGAGTGAAGACTGAACTGCACAACCAGTGAATTTAACTGGCTGGCTGTGGTTTTTTTTCCCTTCCAAAAAAGGTGGAGGGTGGGTGGAGGCAGAGGCAGGCTGTGGCTGCACCACTTCAGCTGAGCATCCGGGACCTGTGCTGCCATTTCTACCAAATCCCAAGTTACTGTAGAAATTCAGCCTCTTTTTGAAAGATGTGCCTTAAAATCGTTGGTTTCTATGACATTTCTTCTGGCCAGCAGTAAAAAATGAGCTACCAGAAGAAGGAAAACCTGTGACAGACGTGGGCACCTCCCCTCAGCCGTCTCACAAAGGTCAGGATGAGGACCTGGGAAGTTACTTGTCCTTAAAAACATCTACCTTCAGCTGTCATCAGTATCCAAGTTAATTTTCTAGCTAAGTGAATTATGTATAATAATATTTACATATTTAAAATATAGGCAAATTTTTTTCTTTTTTAAATTCAAGAAATCTCTCTATGAATAAGTAACTCTTAGATTCCATAAGTGATTGAATTTGGTCATGGCACAGCTCTTAAATAAGTCGTGTGATCCCATGGAATGAAAAGCTACAGTACGGATGCAAAGGACAGGACAGAGCAGGGAACTGCAGAACTCTGATGACCCTTTTCTTAATAGTTTATTATCTTAACTAAATAAACCCTCCCCTTATAGAATCCTAAACCAGTATTAGATAAAAATACAAATATGTACAACAGATGGGGGAAAAAAAAAAGAAGTAACACTACTGTAAAGGCCTTGGGAATTTTGTAGCTCACACATTTGTTGACTTTGCATTTTCTATAAAGCTAATATTTCAGTAAACTGTTACAGAGGTTTTGCATTGTCTGCCACGGTTCCTTTTGTCCACTGGGGGTTAATGGCACCGTGATAGCACCGGGTGAGATGAAGGGAACGTGGCAGCAATCTCAAACTTTATATCAAGTATTAGTAATTTTCACCAGCTTGGTTTTCTGTAGCCACCACTGAGTGGTCCTGCCACGTTTCTGAGCGTGGCTCCCCCCTCCCCACGTGTTACATGTTATAGGCAACGTAGATGGGGTCCAGCTGATCGGCCAGGAAGCTGTCACGGAGGTGCATCCGTTGCTTCTCCCCTCTGGAATTGATGGGAATGACGCCAGGATCCACCACCACCACCACCCCCACGATCAGGTAATGTTCTTCCAGGACCACGTTTGTAACCAGAGGAACTAAATCCAGCGCCTCCTGTTCACAGCCACACAGCTCCACCACCACCACGAGCAGGTTGGTCCAGGTGAACACAGCACTGCAAGGTGGACAGAAGAAAAAGAGTCAGAAATCCCAGTTGTTGTCCCAGGCACAGAGATCCCAAGGTTACAATTCCTCATCCCTAGCTGGAGTTGACCACCTGCTTTCAGCTGCATTTCCAAGCGACCCAACCCCAAGAAGACAAGAGTCCTGATAGGTTTGAACAGACCTTTGACACATCTCAGCACTACCTGGTGTGATGTATGAGCCTAAAGCTCATCCCACCGACTCACACCTAAATGGCTCTTACACCACAAAGCAGGCAAATCATCATTTCTAGTTTGAATTAAGGCTTGTGAGAAAACATTTGAGTCACTCCGTATTATTCCGATCTACAGATGGGAAAGGAGGTGCATGGATTGCTGACAGTAACACAAAAAAGTAGCTAAATTTGCCTCTTTTTTCCTACTAAACCCCATGTTTTTGCCTGAACACTGCTACATTTCAGCTGGGCAAGGCCAAGCTGCTCTTCCACAGCTCTTTTACCATTCGGCGATGCTCCTGTGCGTCCGAGAGACGGACGTCTCGATGTCGATGGGGTGGTAGCGAAGTCCCCTCAGCTCCAGGGTTTCATCCAGGGCTCCCACCACGTACAGCGCGTCGTGGCGCTCTGGGAGGAGAGAGGGAAGTGAGGAGCACACACACTGGGAAGGGCAAACGGCTGGCAATGAACTGGTGAGAAGCTCAAAGCTGGTGAGAAGCAAAACACGAGCCGGCCGCGTGCTCGTGCGGCTCACATGGCCGACCATATCCTGGGATGCATCAAGAGGAGTGTGGCCAGCAGGTCAGAAGAAGTGGTTCTCCCCTTTGATGCTGCTCTTGTGAGAGCTCACCTCAAATACTGCATCCAGTTCTGGAGTCCCCACCATCAGAGGGACAGAGATCTGTTGGAACGAGCCCAGAGGAGGCCACAAAGATGATGCAGGGGCTGGAGCATCTCTGCTCTGAGGACAGGCTGAGGGCACTGGGATCATTCAGCCTGGAGAAGACTCCAAGGGGACCTTAAAACTGCCTCCAAGACCTGAAGGGAACCTCCAGGAAGGCTGGAGAGGGACTTGTCACAAGAGCATGCAGCGACAGGACAAGGGGAAATGGTTTTAAACTCAAGGAGAGCAGGTTTAAACTATATCTTGGGAAGAAATTCTTCAGGATGAGGGTGGCCAGACTCTGGACTAGATTGCCCAAGGAGGTTGTGGATGCCCTTCCCTGGAGGTGTTCAAGGCCAGGTTGGATGAGGCCTTGACCAACCTGGTCTAGCTGAGAGGTTCTAGCTGAGAGGTGTCCCTGCCCATGGCAGGGGGTTGGATCAGATGATCTCTAGGATTCCTTCCAACCTCAACCATTCCCTGACTCTACGAAACGGAATTTAGATAACCCAAAGCCTCTCTTGCACCCAGACACGTGGAGCAGGACTCCCTCGCTGCCCAGCAGAGCCGAGAGCTCCTCCTTTCAGAG
>NW_008620393.1:2470-3104 GCF_000691845.1 Merops nubicus | reverse complement strand
CTTTAGGTTGGAAGGGACCTCCACGATTCTATATTATTGTCACGGTGAGGAGCAAGCCTGTGGCAGGCACGGGCATCTCCAGGGCACCAGGGTCCCACCTGGCCAAGGGTCGCCGTGCCCGGTTGACGGCCTCCAGGTCGGCATAGCGGAGGTCCAGCTGGCAGCCCACCAGGATGACAGGTGCCCGGGGACAGAAGTGCTTGATCTCTGGGTACCACATGGTCTTCACATGGTGCAGGGAGTTGGGGTTGGCGATGGAGAAGCACAAAACCACAACGTCGGACCTGTGAGGAGAGGAAAGTTGAGGTCCAGCTTGGTGATGCAGCCCATCCTACCGAGCTTGGGCACTGTCCTCCCTCCCTACCCGGGGCACCACGAGGCTCTGGGTGTCCCCTACCTGCCGTAGGCAAAGCGTCGGTCCTTGTGGTGGTCCCCAAAGGTGTCCCAGAGGCGCAAGGAGACGCTGACATCGTCCACCACGTCCCGGGAGCGCTCCAGCACCTGCGGGGACAGAGCTCTCCAGTCAGAGAATCACACAGAAGACCTGAAAGATCATCGAGTCCAACCATTCACCCAACTCGACCAAATCCTCCTCTAAGCCAGACCCCCAACCACATCTACGTGGCCTTTAAAC
>NW_008620393.1:1773-2439 GCF_000691845.1 Merops nubicus | reverse complement strand
ACACACCGAGGGGGGGGGGCTCCCCCCCCCCCCTGGGCAGCCTGTTCCAATGCCTGACGACCCTCTCAGTGAAAAAGTTCTTCCTAACATCCTAAACCTCCCCTGGAGCATCTCGAGGCCATTCCCTCTTGTTCCATCCCTAGTTAGCCATGAGAAGAGCCGGGCACCTTCCTCCCTACACCATCCTCCTCCTCCTCAAGCCCTGCAAGAGCCCTGCAAGAGCCCAGCCGTGCCCACCACGTGCAGGGCAGGGAGGAATTCGCAGCTCCGTGGCAAGGAAGACGCGACTCCATCTCCTCGAGCTCCCCACGGGGCACCCCTGAGCCGAGCCCCCCAAATTCCCCGGCCCCCCTCACCTCCTGGCAGACACGGTACTGGTCGATGGCCCACACCGTGGGCACGTGGGTGGCCAGGAGCTGGTACTGGGTCAGGGTGGCGTTGCAGGCACGGGCACAGATCAGCCGGGTCTTGCCCACCGCGTTGTCCCCGACCACGACGCACTTGATGGTTTCTACGTTTGGCCTCTCATAATCCATGTCAGAATCCATTAATTGGGACCTGCAGGGGGAAAAGGGATGAGGAGGGTGGTGGGTGAGGGGATGGGGGGGTCAACAAACCCAACCAGGGTCGGGGTGCTGAAGGGGGTGAAGGACAAGCTGATGCCAA
>NW_008620393.1:0-1735 GCF_000691845.1 Merops nubicus | reverse complement strand
GCCCCCTCCCCAGCTCCTGCTCCACACCAGCCCCCCTGAAAATCTCATCTCCTCCCAGCAGTGTGCGTGGCATGGCTCTGCCTCATCAGCCCCGTGCCCTGCGCTAGCCCCGACCCCCCTCCCTCCTCAGGCTTCTTCATGTGAGAGGAGTTTTTCCCCTCCTCCTTTCCCCTTTCTCCCTCTTCAGCGTTTGCAAACGAAGCTTCCAGATCCACCCGAACACTGCCAGCCTCTCTGGGCACTGCCAGCTCTGGGGAGCACCAAACCTGGCCCTCGACCCCGACCTGCCCCCCGTTTCCCACCCCCTTCCCAGAGGGGACGTTTGCTCCTGGCAGCCAAGGGCATGAAACTTCTCACACCTCCAGGAGGGTGTTTGGGAGGGGTCCCAGCACCGCCAGCACCCCGGGGCTGGGAGTGACCTGAACCCTCCCCAGAGGGAGGTTGGTGCCAAGGTGATATGTGCCCGTATCCTGTGAGATGTGCCCAGTGTACCCCCCCTTTGCCTGCTCAAAGGCCCTAAATCCACCAGAATTAACTCATCCCAGCATCGAGCCAGGGCCTGATGAGATTTCCAGGGGGCAGAGCACAGAATCCTTGAACCCCTAAGGTTGGAAAACATCTCTGAGACCACCAAGCCCAACATCAACCTGACAGCACCCACATCCAAAAAAAGATCAGGGAGGAGATTCAGCCAAGGGGAGAGGAACAAGGGGGAAAAAAAAAACACCCTGCCCACATCCCAATCTCTCCAAACTTCCCCAAGCCACAGATCTCTTCCCAGTTGCCTCCTGGCAGTCCCGAGCTGCTATAATAATCCTGAGCACAGGCTCCAGGAGCTTCCAAAGGAGCCAGGGCAAGTTGTCTCCTCCCCCATTAGCCCCTGGAAATTCGTTGCCACCTCACACATCCCTCTCCACCACGGTCCCCTGCTCCTCCAGCTTCGCTCTGGAAGGGCCAGGAGATCTCCAGGATGGGGCTGGGGGGGTTGGTGGTGCTCAGGGAGCTTCACTGTGGTTATTTTTAGGGCCAGCCGAGCTCATGGAGATGGTGGGGGGGAGGTACACGGAGAGGACAACTGCAGCTGGCAGTTTGGATGCTTGGAGAAGTCCAGCATCCCGAGGGAATTCAGGGCTAAAGCCCAACGGGGTCAGTGCCTGCGACAAGGAGAGGAGGAAGGGGACAGCAGCAGGCACGAAATGTGGGCTCTGAATGAAGCAGAGGCACGTTGGGGACGTCTGGCAGCCCCCCCAACCCACGAGACGTCCCCCTAGGAGGGGGCTGAGCCTATCTGCAAGGACAATTTCACCATGCCACCTCTGCAGGCCCCCTCCCCACCTTCCCCAGCACCTCCTCTCTCCCAGGGATGGCTCCAAAACCCACCAGAGAGCAAGAAATAACCCCAGATGCCGAGACATCCGAATTCTCCTCCCAGCAAAAGCCCTTCCCTGGGGAGCGGGGCTGCCCTGGCCAGCAGCCCCCACCCTAGCCCTGTTCTCCTTGCCCCCCCCCAAAAACCAGGGGCACCAAATTCACACCCCCTCCCCAAGGGGAACCCCAAAATCGGCCCTTCCAGGCTGCCCAGCCTGTGGTTGCCAAGGCAACCGCACCATCACCCCGGGAGCCGTCGCCTAGCAACTCCCAGGCTAAAAATCCTCCATCCTGCACCTCACGAAGGGCAGAGAGCCCCCAAACGGGGGGGAAAACCCCCCAAAACGGCAGCAAAGCACAAAAATAA
>NW_008620392.1:0-1081 GCF_000691845.1 Merops nubicus | reverse complement strand
CTGCAGATCAAGAGGTCCCTGGTTCAAATCCGGGTGCCCCCTAAACTCTGAGTTTTAGTTTCTTTTTTCCCCCCTTCCTTCCTCTCCCCCCACGCGCGATTCCCCCCGCGAATGATTAATTTCGCATTTTAATTCCTCTCAGAATCCGTTTTAAGGAAAGCGCCGCTGGCGGTGCGTGGTTTGAGGTGGAAATCGTTAAGTTTGGGAAAAAAAACACCTCGAAATTTGTCGAGTCTAACTGCCCACGAGAGCGAAACTACGTCCCCAAGTGTTTTATCTATGTGTTTTTGGAGCCTTTCCAGGGGTGGACACTCCACGAGCACCTCCCTGAGAAGCCTGTTTCAACGCCGAGGTTGGTTTATATCACAAAAACCTCCCTAAAAATATCAATTCTGTTTATATGAATGAAATTTTCATCAGGAGACTGCTACACCTTAATTCTCCTTCCCTGTTACAGGCCTCGGCCGTCGCTGTTTGCAGGCAGAGCTTTAATAAAGCACAGCCACATCAGATGAAGCTGCCCTCACCTCTTTTCCTTCTTTATTCATTTCAGAACGTGGCTTCAAATGGGTTTCTTTCAGTTTCCAGAGCAGCTTCTCTGATCCTCTCACAAAAAGCGCCCACTCCTTCCCTTTCTCATCACCTCCCTCTCCCGAACCAGCCTCCCACTCCTTTCCTGGCCCATCGCAGCTTAAAATAAGATGAGTTTTTCTGCTTATCCAGCTCTTTGGGATGTTGTGGGTGGTTTTTCCTTCCGTGGCTCAGGAGACGCTGATGGGTGAGGGAGGATTTTCATCACCCAGACGTTTTGGGTGCGTGCAGTGAAGCTGCTGCTGCTTCCCTGGGGCAGCTGAGGGCATCGCTCAAGTTTTCATTCCCTTTTCACAAGCTCCATCGTGGAATCACGGAGTGTTTTGGGTGGGAAGGGACTTTTCTAGGTCATTTAGTCCAACCCTGCCCTGAGCAGGATGTCCAGATGCTTTCTGAGCTCTACTCGGTGTTTAAATATCCCTGGAAGGTGCAGATTCGCCAGTGCTGCGAAACCCACGTGGAGGCAAAGCCCAGACAAGGGCGATCCCGT
>NW_008620391.1:1145-1528 GCF_000691845.1 Merops nubicus | reverse complement strand
AGCTCCCAGGCCGTGCTGAGGATCCGCGGGGTGCTGCCGGAGAAGCACCCGTCCTGGAGGTACACCCAGGAGCTCTGCCAGCTCTTCGATGCCCTGGGCGAGGAGTTCAGCAAGTACCGGCAGGTGGGGAGAACCCCAGGGACCCCCCCTCGGTCACCGTTTCCCTTGCGCACCCCTCGCCTGGGTCACACGTGGGGGTGCCCGAGCAGCTCACCCGTGAGCAGGCTGCTGAGGGGGGCAGAGGTTGGCACCCGGCACCGTGGGGCAGAGCTGCAGATTCTGCAGCCCCTTTGGACAGAGTGGGAGCTTTGCTCATTTTTTTTTCATCAGTGTTAACTCTGAAGGCTAATGACAGTCTTGTTGGGGGTGAGATGTAGCAGGAG
>NW_008620391.1:677-928 GCF_000691845.1 Merops nubicus | reverse complement strand
GCGGGTGTTGGTGGTTCGTTGGTAGAAGTCCCGCCTGCCACGCGGGAGGCCCGGGTTCGATTCCCGGCCAATGCAGCAGCTGTTGCTTTTGTGCCCTGCTGTCAGGGGGAGACATCTCAGGGGATGCCGAGGAAAGCTCAGGGGTTTTTCGGGCACGCTGCTGGTATGTGCGAGGTGTCCCCCGGGGTGCCACTGCTGGCTGGGAAGAGCCAGAACCCATTGGTGACAACCGGGAGGGCCTGGTGGCACTG
>NW_008620391.1:0-540 GCF_000691845.1 Merops nubicus | reverse complement strand
GGGGGCGCAAAAAATGTGTGGATGTGGCACCTGGGGACATGGTTTAGTGGCCATGTGAGTGTTGGGGTGTTGCTTGGACTTGATCTTTTCCAGCCTTAATGATTCTGGGACAGTGGAGAACACTGGGTTGGTGGAGAGGGTCCCTGGTTTGGCGGTGGCGACTATCCTTGGCTTGATGGCAGCGTTGCTCCGGGGGGCAGGCCTGCTGCCCCCGGGGGGTAGCTACATTTAGGTGCTGGGTGGGGGTGGCCTGTCACAGCTGGGTGTGCGGGGTGAACCCGCTGGGTATCTGGGTTGTCCTGTGCTGTGTGGCATGTTCTGCAGCCCCTCTGAGGAGACAGTGAGCTTTGCTGGGTCTTTTCATCAGTGTTAACTCTGAAGGCTAATGACAACGGGCCTTGGTAGAGATGATGTGTGAAGCAGCAGGAAGAGGTGCTGCCATGGGTGGCTTGTCCCACCAGAGTTGTGTATTGGGGTCCTCTGTGAGGGGTTGACGGCTGGCAGTGCTTGTCACTGCTGCTCCTTGCCCCCAGCTGGCAG
>NW_008620390.1:0-2321 GCF_000691845.1 Merops nubicus | reverse complement strand
CATCAAGGACAGAGACGTAAGGTGGGTTCCTGCTCGTTATATACGGCCTGACCAGCAAATCAGGCCACGTGCAGCAGATGCAGGGGCAGATGTCAGAGACCAGACTTAACTCAGACTTGGTGGATGCTGTTAGAAATAATCAAAGGTTTAAACCCTCAGGGAACTAACATCTTTGTCAAGTTGTCATTGCAGGTCACCTCTAAGAAGAAATGAACACTAACCATAGCATCATTCACTGGAGCTGAGAACTATGGACCTGACTCGATGGGAGAGTTCCAGCACCCATCCACAGAAGAATCAAGATACTGCAGTCACAGCATCTTGACTCGACAGAACACCCTTCAAGAAGAAAGAACTCAGACGATCTGTGCCTGTGTATTCACCTGTGCCTTGAATTTGTTATACCTCTTGAATCTTTTATTGCTGTTATTTTATACTTGTTAAGACTTGCTTGTGCTATAGATAGAATGCCGATTTTCTGTCATGGGGAGGGGGAGATGTTGTGGTGAGCAGAGCCCGCCCTAGGCAGGGATCGGCGTGCAGAAGATCTCGCGATGTAACGGAAAGCTCAGACTGCCCACGAGGGGCCTTGTGGGTGTGGCTTGTGCTATATAAGCAATTGCAGCTGCGCAATAAATGCCATTTGCAACATCCTTCATATTGAAGCCTGTGTCTGCTGATGGTACCCAACGGCAGAGGTTGGGGGGCAGAGATCCCGGGGATCGGGTGTCGGTAACGACAGATGCTCATTCTCTAAACAATCAGTATTGAAGGGTACCTCAAAAACCTTTTTTTCTTACAGATTTTAGGGTATTGAGATAAACTTATCTTTGTGACAAGAATATTTATAACACAGTCTTGTTATTTTTTGTCAGATTGGCTGCTACAGTGAATAAAGCACAAAAGAACTCTTTGTTCCAAATGGTTATGGAAAAGACAGAAAACATTTCCCTGTTTTCAGCTTTATATCCTTTGTTCTTGGCAGTAGCCTTTCTTCTGTAGTCTATTTAATGTCAAATCAGGGAATGCAACCTTTCCTGGATATTGGAAAATATTTTGATTAAGGCAAAAAGTTGTAAATAGAGAGGATTAAGTGCTAGCATTGAACATAGAAACTGATTTGAAGTAACTGGTGAACAACAGATGTAATATTTCACTCAGGATAAGTAGTTGTCCTGATTTGAGCTAGAACAAAAATAATTTTGTTCAGTGATTTGTTCAGAGAATCTACCATCCTTGAGGCATAAACACCAAGGAGAGGCTTCACAGGATCCCCTACCATCTTGTAGCCAGGTTAACTGAAGGGACCTAAGAGATGGAGGGGAATGGAAACTGGTCCCTTCTCAGGAAGGCAGGCAAATCCCTTCCCAGCCACCTATGCTTTCCCAGTTGTTATTGTGCAACAGATATGGGTCCCTGGAAGCTGAGGAGTAGGCAGAGGAAGATGATGATGTGCATCCACCTGAGGAGTAGCCCTGGGTAAGTCAGTTGCCATCATGCAACTGCTTCAATTAAGAAAAAAAAAGGAAGGTAATAGAAGTGGGTGATTCCCTTCTGAAGGGAAGTGAAGGTCCAGACAGACAGAGAAGTCTGCTGCCTCCCTGGGGCCCGGGTTAGAGACATTACCAGGAACCTCTCTGCTCTGGTGTGGCCAGCTGATTATTACTCACTGCAGACTGGTACCGATGAGGTCACAGAGAGAAGTTCTAAAGCAATTAAAAAGGACTTCAGGGCACTGTGGAGAATGCTGGAAGGCTCTGGAGCACAGGTAGTGTTCTCCTCCATCCCTCTCATGACACAGGGAGGGATACTGAACGAATAAGGAAAACTCATCTGATTAACAGGTGGCTTAGAGGCTGGTGCCACCAACAGAATTTTGGTTTTTTTCATAGTGGGGAAATGATCCTGTCAGACCGGTTCTGGTGACAGATGGAGTTCTTCTGTCCAAAAGGGGGAAAAGGATCCTTGTGAACAAGTTGGTGGGGCTCATAGAAAGGGCTTTAAACTAGTTTTGAAGGGGGAAGGGAATAAAACTAAGCTCTCTAAAGTTGAGCTTAAGTGTGGCAGGCCAGTGCCAGATTCCTACAGTATCCCCCTCCTGGAATGCCTGCATACAGCATGCAGCTTGGGGAATAAGGTCTTCTGTCCTCCCAGGGTGAAACCAGTGTGCTTGGCTTGATCTCCAAAATGTCTGTGCACCAATGCACGCAGCAGGGGGAATAAAGAGGAGGAGCTGCAAATCCATGTGTGGGCAAGGGCTTATGATCTTGTGCTGATTACAGACACATGGGAGGACAGCTCTGAAATGCTGGGGTCTGAAC
>NW_008620389.1:0-2115 GCF_000691845.1 Merops nubicus | reverse complement strand
AGCACCACTCTCTCCGCAGGCCTTGCGCACAGCCGGCTGGTCTGTCTCCATGCTGGATCTCGCTGGCGTGGATCACTTTGACATCATTGAGAAGCTGTCGGAGGAGAGCTATGTCCTCACTCAGGTAGGGGAAGACCCCCCGTCCTCCCCTCGCCCTGAGCACCAGCAGCCCAGGAGGGCTGTGCCAAGCAGAGCCCCCCCTGCACACTTCCCCGGGCTGTGGCATCGGGGCTGGCTGCCATCTCCAGGGGTGGAGGAGCAGGGCAAGGCACCGCTCACAGGACCTGGTTCCTTATCCCAGGTGATTCTGAACATGATTTCAAGAGCTTGATGGCACATTGGGAGCAAACGGATGGGAACCACAGCCCTGTACAGCGGTGACAGGCTGCCCGTGTGCACCCTGCCCTGCCACCCCCCTCTCTCCAGGGAGCAAGGGTCTGGGTCTCCTCTGGACACCCTCTGTGCCTGCCCCACTCTCTCCCTGGGCTCGGAGCAGAGCAGCACCAGTTCTCTCTGGTTCTCACCTGGGCTGGTGTTCCTCTGCCGGGGTGCTGGTGCCTGTCTGGAGCATGTGGGGCTGGCAGGCCTGCCGGGCTCGGGCTGGGCAAGCAGCTGATGAAGTTTGTTCCATTGGCTTCCTTTGAGCTGCTGATTGCCAATACCAAATAAAATAGGAGTGACTGCTGCCCCAGTGTAACTCAGCTCTCCAGGGAGCTGGGGCTGTGCTGAGCTGGTGCGGGCCCATCAGACACAGCTTCTACAGCATCTCCTCTCCCAGTGCAGAGCTCCCGTCCTGTGGCCGGGCTGCTCCGTGCCAGCAGTGTGAGCACACCACTGAGCCCTGCCCAGCTCCCTGCACAGGCAAAGCTGGGGCCTCGCTGACCCAGAACGTGTTGTGCTCGGCAGGCAGGGAAGCCCAGAGACGTGCCCAGCAGGCAGGGAAGCCCGGAGAGCACAGCTGTGGTGTGGGGACTAGGGTAACACAGGTCTATGGGGATGGAGGAGCACACTGGGGAGCTGACTGGGCCAGGCTGGGCTCAGCCCCCGGGACAATCCTGGCTAGATACAAATTTGTGAGCTGCTTCCCTATCCCCAGCAGCATTTGTTCCTCAGTGGGAACCTCTGTGCTGTAACGATGTCCTTGCTGCACAGTCAGGGCAGGAGCAGGCCTGGGAGAAGATACCGTGCACAGCCACAGCACTGCCTGGACAGGTTTATTTTGTGCCCTGAGCATCCCTTGGGACCTCTCCCCACTGCACTGCACGGGCGGTGCATGGGGCAGGCACAGCGAGTGGCCTGTGAGACCCAAGTTACAGAAACAGCAACTACAGAGGACTAGGGGGTGCTGTGAGGATGTTTGCTGGGTGGAGTGAGGCAAGGATGCTGCCTCGGGGAGTTTGGATGGTGCTGTGAGATATGGGCTTCCCCCATCCCTCTGGGCATGTCTGCAGAGATGCTCCTTCTGCAGAGGTGGGTGGGATGGGGTCTCCCCGGGGCTGGGCTCCTGCAGGGCTGCACACAGGGGTGAGAACAAGCCTGGAGCACAGAGTGGTGGGTCCCAGCACCTCTGCTGCTGGCTGACAGGACAGGGCTGGGGCAGGGCCCCCAGCTGCCGGCTCGCTGCAGCAGCCAGGGGAGGCGGCTGCTCAGGCTCCCCCTGCGCTCGGAGGAGCAGGATGCAGGCCCAAGGCCAGCTTTTCCTGGCACTTCTGAGCCACAGACTCCAGCTCGTTCCTCACGCCGTGGGCTGAGACGTGGCGATGCCAGACGGCACGCAGGGAGCGTGCCGGCCATTTTTTTTTCCGTCCGCCCCTCGGCCCGCTCTCCCCCCCTCACCGCCTGCAGGTGCCGGCAGAGCTCCGCGGGGGACAGCCGGCATCCCCCCGTGACACTCACCATCACGGCGTTTGTTCCCACGGCCGTGAGGCTGGCAGAGCAGAGGGGACAGTTCAGCTCCTGGACGGCTGGAGGAGGCAGGGGTGGCAGGCGGTGAGCCTGGTGCCCGATTCCTGGGAGAGGGGCCGCAGTGATGCCCAAGCCCTGGCCCAGGTCCTGGCACGGCATCGTCCTGGCACTCCGGCCGGGCAGGGACCCAGCAGCACCCTTGCCTGGCTG
>NW_008620388.1:694-915 GCF_000691845.1 Merops nubicus | reverse complement strand
GTGGTCCCCAATGTTCTCAGGGAGTTAAACCAGTAGGGAGCCCGGCCCTAGCCAGCCTGTGACCTTGCTGAGCACCCAGAGATGGAGACAGGGCTGGTGCCCCCCCCGGGACCGCCAGGGCGGGTGCAAGGGGTTGACCCCTGCAGGTGGCAGAGGAAGGAGTCACTGATCTATGGCTCGGGAGGAGCAGGGGAGGGGACGGGGGCGGGGGGGGGGGCACA
>NW_008620388.1:0-222 GCF_000691845.1 Merops nubicus | reverse complement strand
GAGCAGGGACAGGCTACTGGGGCTGGAGGTGAAGGCAGGGGAGAAGGGATGATGCAACACAGTGGGACAGCATGGGGAGCTGTGGTGCTCTTCACTGAGCCATGTCAGACAGGGTCAGCACCCTCAAGTGATGGGTCAGGAGCTGGGAACGGAGGCGATTCTCCCAGAAGCCAAAATTATCTGGTTTAAGTGGATGAAGGGTGCAGGAGTGGCAGGGGGGGG
>NW_008620387.1:0-11491 GCF_000691845.1 Merops nubicus | reverse complement strand
CCGTCCCACGTTCCCCGCTAAAAGAGCTGCTCCTGATTCTCCTCCACTGTTGCCCTGCTGGGACACAGCTTGCACTGTTCTACCCTGAGAGACTGCGGGGATGGACAGCAGACTGCAATCCGGATAACAGACTTTTGTACAGAGACAATTATGGACTTTATTCTATGAGTGTGTTAGGAAGTGGTATGGAATAAGGGGTGGAATGTTGTGGTTTGAGGCTTGGAGTGGGGGTGTGACCTTCCAGCATCTGGTTGGGCCCTGGGTGGGGGGGAACCGTGTATTCCCTCCCCTTCCATGCCACACTCTGGAAAGAGGCAGGAAGTGGGTGCCCGCCCCGCTCCTGCCCTGCAGCTCTGGGTGTGGGCGTGCTTCGCTCCGTGGGACCCTGGAACTATTTTGAGGGGTTTGTATATCTTATTTACTTATGTATCCCCCCAATCTTTGTATATATTTTTTACCTCCCTTTTTCATTTTCCGTTCCCTATTAAACAATATATTTTTTCATTTAACTCCCAATCGGTTTTCAGTGTCTCTCTCTCGCTGGAGGGGGACGGGAGCACATAGTTCTGTTCCATGTGGGTCCTGCCCTGAACCCCTTTTTACATGGAACCAGAACACTCCCTCTCTTGCCCAACAGAGACAACCTTAAAGAGAAGGATATGGTCAGTGGGACCACGCTCAGAGAAGAGATGGAAAAGCAGAAGTTTTTAAGAACTCAATGCCAGGTTAAGATTTATCTCTGTATGTTTAAGCCAAGGCCCAGTAGGATGCTTAGGAACAGATTCAGGAATACCTGGAGTGCCTTGGGGAGTGAGGATGGTTGGCAGAGGGATGTGCTATATTGTGGTCTTTTTTTTTTTTGAGTCATTGTTTGGGCTTTGCTGAACTGGCCTGGAAGACCAGCTCTTTCTCAGGAGATTTTTGTCTCCTCATCAGAAACCTGTGGATGCAGATTCTGCTGCATCAGCCAGGGCTCACCTGCAGAGCATGAATATCAGGTGCTTGGGCTGCTCCCAGGTTCACACAAGATTCGTGGGAAAGGGAGATCATTGTCCTGATGACCTCAGTGTCCTCATACACAGGTGGATGGGGGAGAAACACAGCTCAGCATGTGGGAAAGGAGCTCACGGCAACCAGCTCATGTTTTGGTCTGCCCTGGAAGTGCAGGGCCTATCTATAGGAGCGGATCTGTGGGTCAGCACCAGTTCTCTGCAGTGCTAGCAAGTGCTGCAGAGGTGGGAGAGGTACAGCTATGGGAACTTGAACAGTTCAGGAAGGAGCTGCATTGCTGTGTGCCAAATGATACCTTCCTGAGCTGCCCGTCCTTGCTGCAGCCACCGAAAAAACCAACAACCTGAGAGCCATTTGCTAGAGCAAGCAGGAAAGCAGGTTTAGACATGGGGAGTTATATGATGTAGGCTCCTCCCCTACACATTGCTAGCTGGTAGTTCAGCAGGCTCCAAGCATCTGTGCTGTGCTGTAAGAGACAAGCTTGGCCATCAGCTGGAAGGCTGGGCTGGTTCGGACCTGGGATATACGAGCAAGGACTGGGGCTCGCTGTTGTCTTTGAAATCTTTCCAGAGAGCTCCTAAATCTGGCTATGATCAGCTCTCAACAGAGGCTTGGGAGACAGCAATGCATATACAGGAGACACCAAGTTCAGGTGAAGGTCTAGGACTGTGGTGGACACGCAGTGTGGCCAGAGACTTGGGGTTCCCAGCAACAACTCTTTCAGTGGAAGAAGGAATCCAAAATATCTAACTATTAGAAGAGCTGGGAAACTTTCCAGAGTTTCTCCCTCTGGTAAGATGAACAAACATTCATCCATTACAATTAAATGATGCTGATGTTCATCATGTTGCAGAATTGCAGGTGCTCTGTTTCTAGATAGCTGCTTGTACCAGCCTGACATTTCCCAAACAAAGTTATCTTGCAGGGAACTCAGTTGGCAAGTGGAGGAGAAGGAAGTATTTCAGGATTAGATTTACATCACGAAGCTCCTGTTGCTGATGCACTGATGATAGGAAGATAAAACTTATTTCCTTCATACCATCTGAGACTACAGATGTTCCCCATTCCATATGCTGAAACTGCAGAAGAAGCTGAGAGCTGAACTGAAGAATGACGCAGAGAAAACTAAAGAAATCACCTTGCAATATCATAGTGACCAAGGCATGTTTTTGCCTCCTGCAATGGATGAAGTCATTCAATCTTTCTTAGTCTTCCATCTTTTTTCCTAGTGCCACCGTAATGGCAGATTCCACCAGTTGTAATAAAGGCGGCGAAAAAATCCCACATGGCTGCCCGGGAACTAAGTACAGAAAGGGCAAAGAAGGAAAACTTGGAGACGAAGGCTGCATTACAGTCTCTGCATAACAGTAAAGGTGAGAAGAATCTAAAATAGCTCCTGATAAGCATCCTTTAATTCTTACCAAGTTTCTCCCTGGGGTTTATCTGTAGCAAAAAGACAGGAAAAAACCCTTCCTAGAAAACAAATGTACTTTCATGTCTTCTGAATGGAAACCGTAGCATGAAGTACTCATCTGGCCACCAAACAGGAAAAAAAAACTCCCTACGTCTTTTAAGAGTGAAGGTGTGATGGGTTGGAAGGGAAGCCTAAATAGCATCCATCAACTATCATTATTGTATGAGAAAGAAGGGGACAAAGAGGACTTGTTTTTTGGATGGAGGTAGTTCAACAGCAGTGGTGGAGGAAACACCACTAGGCATGAAGAGTAGGTAGCTCTGCTTCTTTGGACTGTGAGGCAGGTCTCTCGGGGCTTTGAATCCAATTTAGTTTTATAATACAGAGAAGAAGCTTTTACAGCTGGCCTGCTGGAACTGACTCTGGGAGATGCTGCTCTCATGGAGGCTGGTTTTCTCCACCAAAAGATCCATCCTCACTTACGTTACTGAAGGTATCTGTTGGCCTCAACAGCAGCCAGTAACTAGAAGAGTCAAGAAAGCCAAATGCTTTGCCAGCTCCAGAGAGGTGAAAGCACATCAGGTGGAGTCTGGAGATGCACCTGTGTCAGGTCCTGGATGAGAACTGTTCCACCGCAAGTATTTCAGGCATGCAGTAACCTCCAGCCTAGCCGGGATTGATTTCTAGGCCTTCAGCCTGACTTTCACAGTTCTGCCTTAAACCAGATGGAGAAGATCTGTGAGATCATCTATTGCTCATCTCTGTCAGCACCAGATGACACATTGTCACATGTACCAGCTGACTTGACTTTCACAAGCTCCGAGTGATGAGACTTCCACCTCTGCCCTCAGGACTCCCTTCTACTTCCTCAATGGCTCCTTGTCTCAGAAAACCTTCACCTGGAGTAGGCCTGGCCATTATTTAATCTCTCAGTCCACCTAGGTACTACCACAAAAAAGTACCGAAAGTTTGATGTTCACACTGACAATATTGATAAGCAGAAAATTGTCCAGGCTTGAACTTAATGGATGACTCTTGCCTCTGCCAGACATTTCCCTCTGTGCACTGCTGCCACTGCATATACTAACCAATACCCTTTGGTCCAACATGAGGCAAAGGTGCTTTTAAATGTTAATAAACAAATCGTGGGTCCCTTGATGGAGCAAAGAGTGCAGACCTCCATTCTGGGGCCTGAAACTCCAAGACAGACAATGATGATTCTTTGTCACAGGTCTGGAGCCTTTCTGGATGATAAAATCCCTGTTGCACTTGGTTGTTTTCCCTGCACCCTCAAGCCACCTCTGCTATTGCAAGACAAAATAACAGAATATTGAATGATGGGGTAAAATTTCACATATTTCTGCTGTTTCTTCAGGAAAGCAGGAGTCACAAGTGAAAGCAAAGCGATTCTATGTCCCTTTATGTTTAGATACTACTGAGCTGTATTAAGACATACATGTGGCTGTGGCAGTGCTATAATTGACTGCTGGACATTCAGTCCCTCCCCAACAAAACTTGATTTCTTTCCCAGCATCTCCTTTAAATTAAAAAGTGAAAACCAGGTTCCACAGCTCTACACTGGCCTATTTAATTACTAGTTTTTCATCATTAGTCCAATGCATAACATCTGATTTCTTAAGCTTGAATAATAAATGGATCTGTTGATTTAATTGTCTTCCAAAGATAAATTCCACCTGGATTTGGAAAAAGAAAGTACTTCTGCTGGTTTTCTACAAAAAAGAATTATGACCGTTGGCCAACTTTGCCCCCAAAGTTTGTTTAAAATAGGTTCCAGTCTCTTGTTTACCTAGGGGATAATTTCCTTAAGTATGTAAGGATTACCTTCTTGCCCTTAAATAGCAACCAGACCAGTTATCTCCATCAACATAACAATTGTCCATCAGTGAGCCAGCTGTGTCCATCCAACAAGCAAACAAACCAAACTGCAGAAACAGCCCTCAAGGCAGGCAGCTGCTAAGAGCTCTCCAATCCTACTGAAGCTCCTTTGGCTTTGGCCTCACAGTTCTCTTCCGAGGGAGGACTGAGGTAGCTGGCTCCCAGGAAGGGGAGTAGGTGCCTGAAAGCCTATGATACTATGGGCCTAGCAAAATGGTGTTCAGCATCTTGTAGGATTGAGCCCTGCCAGGCTAATAGGGAATGAAGTACTGGTTTGCTGTGGGGTGTATTAACACCCCACTTCCACACTCTGTGTGAAAAAGGCAATACCAAAGGGTGGAGGCACAGTGAAAAATGCTTCAGACCCCTCTCATATATCCATAATGAGGGCAGTAGTGAGAGCAAGGCTTTATGAACACACAGACACACAGACACACACAGACACAGACACGCACAAAAAAAAAAAAAAAAAGACATCTCCTAAAGGTGTAGCACGTTGACCAGAGCCTGTCTGCAGCCAGGGAAGCTTGGACATTCTTGAAGGCTTAGCTTAAGGTAGGTGTGGCCCTCCAGCCGGAAGTTGGTGGTTAAAAAACATGGTCTGGTGGGCAATTAGCAGACTCATCCTGGAAATATCATGAACAGAGAGGAAACCCTTCAAGACTTGCTGAGAAATGGCTTCTGTAAGAGCTAATTTGCCCACATCAAACCACCAAGAGTCAAAAATTTCTGCAAATAAATACATTATGGTGGCTTCTGCCGGGACTTACTGTGAGCTGTGGACTGACATAAACACTAAAGGGTCCCCCTGGATCACTAGCTTCAAAGAGACACCTCAAAAACAATGTCTTGCTGAGAGTTGCCTTGGCTACACAGCTGAAGAAACAGAGAGTGTCTTGTGAAGGTGGAGTGGTGAGAGGATGGGGGATTTCATGTCATCATCAACAGATGTGATGTGACCTTTCCCTAACAGGCAGAGGCATCAAGCGTGGCCCCATGCTCAGTGACCTGAAATGTGCAACTCCAGGGTCCAGGAACACTGGCACCGCTGGCACCCCACTGCAGTGCTGCACATCACCCTGTGGAGACCCAGCATTGAAGGTCTCACTAAATGGGCCTGAGGGGTCCAGGTCTTGGAGGATTGCAGCATGTGGACCAGGGTTCCCTCTCCTCCTCACTAGCAGTCTCCTCATACTTTCAGCTACACCTGTCCTGAGGATGAACAGATATCTATCTTTTCACCCATAAAAATTTTCCTTACAAGTGACTAAGTGGTTATTAAGCTGGCTGCCAGTTAGTTCACCCAGGCCAAACTCTTTGGACCACCTTTGACCTCTGCAAGCACCGTGCCTTCAAGTCCCACTACTTCCTCCTCCTCAATGCTGGAAGTTGTTTCTCCTGTCCTCAGCTTGACACATTTCAGAAAATTTTCCCAATTCATATCTTCTTTCCTGATTTCCCAAAGGCCAGTTATTGCTGCTGGGGCAAACAGAAGTTTGTAGAGTCCCAGCACACTCTGTGCCTCTGGTGCCATCTCCTTTGCTAATGCCACCAGGATCACTCCCTCCCTGCATGTGTCCTCCAGCCCTGGCACGCAGCAGGAGGACTGGCTGACCTCTGCAAGCCACAAACTATCCACACCTTCACCAAGACACCTCTCAGGGATTTAACTAACACAGACTTGGTCCATCCAGAAAACACAACCTACCTCCATACATGGGGGGTGAGTTTGGATCCACCCAGCTGGCTGGGAGGAGTATCTTGCCTCCATCTCCTTACTTGCCTTCCTTTGTTCGATCTGCTCACCTGCTGCACCTCACTTCTCAGCTGGCAGTGGGAGGATAGGGCAGGCTGCTCTGTATGCCAGTATCTGCTCCTGACAGCAGAAGACTGATGTGCCAGTCAGAAGCAGAACCACTGCACCTAAGAGAGGTTTGTGTGTGCTGCCTGGAAACCGTCCTGCCCTTGGAGGGAAAAATGCTGCGTGTGGGTGTCTGCACACGTTAGCTGCTCGTGCAGGCGTGCGTGGGCGTGTGAACGCAGGTACCCGTGTGAGTAGGCTCACATGGGTACCCTCCTTGTGCATATCAACCTTGCTGCTCTGCAGCCCACATCGAGGGGCAGGCATGTTCCAGCCAAATTCTGCTTTTATTTACGGCTGACCTTTAATTTGCACTACTAAGGGCTTGGTAAAAAAATAGGCAGGATTTGCTGTGCCACAGGCCCTTCTATCTCCCCTGTGACTTAGCACAAGTGAGACGAGCTGCAAATGTTCTTAGGGGCTTGCCCTACTGAGCAGAGGAAGAGGAGCTAGGGAAGGGCTGAGGTTCCTGCCGCCCTTCCCAGACTGCTTTCCAGTTTGGCTCTGGGAACCACTGCCGCTCTAACAGCTCCCGTGGCTGCTCCTGCATCTGCGACCTCCAATCCAGCGTGGGTAAAACTTCCAGCAGACGTTAGGAGGAAGCAGAGCACCACTCTGTGGGAGCCAGCGCCCGCTCCTCGCCGCTCTCCTCTCCTTCCTCCCTGCCTGCCCTGACGCGTGTGTGCCGAACTACGAGACAAAAGGAAACCAGAGGCTGTCCCGAAGCTGGCACAAAGCATATCTGAGGTCTCCTACCCCATCTTCTGAGCCTGTTGGAACACCTCACCCTGCAGTCATGCAAACGCTCCCAGTCACGCAGGACCATGCTCACGCCACCGACCTGACCGAGCCGTGACAGTCATCTGCGCACAGGATGCTGGTGCTTCAACACCCGCAGGAGGAGGCACACAGCCTTCCTCCAGCACCCCTCACGTTTGCAGAGGCTCTCGGTTAAGGCCGGCCCCTGTTCTCCACTCCAGCGGTGGAGGCTCTGTAGGGGCTCCCTCCGTTCCCCTGGAGCAGGTCCAGGGCTGACAGCGTGGCGTGGCAGCTTGGGACCAGCTCTATCACCCGTACATGCACGCTTGCACGCACAGAGCCACGTCTTTTCTCCGATGAACTCTGCTGGCAGCCGGCAGGAATTTCATTTGTATCAACTACTTAATATTCTTGCTCCTTCCTTTAGAAACCAGGCTGCTGAAAAATCTTTCCAGCCAAAGCCCCTCCTTTCCTGTTTGAACCACCCCATCCCTCCTTCCCCCGTACACACCCCCCGCAGGAACCCGGCTCTCTTGCTGGCACCTGATGGATTTCACTTTTTTTTTTTTTTTTAATATATTGTTATTGTTGTTCAAACTTCAGATCAAAAGAAAAAAGGAGATTTTCTTGTTTTGGATCAGAGGCTTTGCAGGCCTGTTGCTACTAGCTTTCTTCTTGACAGCTCAGGAGATGCTTTGCACAAAGAACCTGCTGCTCAGCACCAGCCGGATCCCTGCCCGAGCCACACATGTTCACAGGCCAGCATGTCCCAAGTGCCCTGCTCCCATGACCCCTGCCCTAACTCTAACCCTCACCCTGGACCTCAGTGCAGGGCTGCCCACCTGCCCTGCCACATTCCCACTCTCGCACCCGACGCCCCGCACCCCCCAACGGGGAGCAGAAGAACGCGAGAAGGAGAAACTGTTTGTGTGGGGAATATCTGAGAGAGGGATAAAGGACTGCACGGAACAGGAGCTGCAGGAAATGGGCTCGGCAGCACTCATCCTCCGCCTGCTTCCAGCTGATGCAGCAAAGATGATTTTCTTAGGGCAAATTCTGCACACCCCACCCCCCCCCTTTCCCCTCCTGGTTATCGTTGGCTCATGGTTTCATGAGGAAACTTGCCAAGTCTTGCTCACTTTCTAGAAAGAGAGCAGAAATGAGAGAGGAGAAGGAAATATTTGACAATCTTTGTTTTTCCATGAGTCTTTTTAGGGCAGCAGGCTCCAATCTGTGCCCTCCGCTCCCCGGCACTCGGCCTGACCTTGCTGTCTCAGCAGTAGGAAGTCTGGCGGGAGCATGGGGGAGAAAAATGGAAAGACATGGTGTATTTCAAAGGAAACCTAAACAAAACAGAGAAAACCCAGAATCCTGCAGCCTGTGCCATAAGTGAAGCTCATTCATGCTTTTTACCAGGAACACTCAATTACAGCCGTAATGTTTGGCTTTTGGTAAAGGACAGTGTCTGACTGTTGTGCCAGGAAGGACTCCAGGGACCGTCCCATCAGTACCTACACATCCATCTACCTAAATAAGCCTTACCAAAGCCCTTTAATCCCATACTTCCTTTCATTTCTGACCCCTCAGCAAAGCAGGAACACATTTTATCCAGTAGCTCCAGCGTTTCTCGGTACCACCGTGCCCAAGCTTACAGATGAAGAAACTGAGGCATGGTAGCTGGGAGCATCTTGTCCCCAGGCAAGACATCTGGTCTGCAGGAGAGCCAAGCCCAGCCTCCCAGGCTCGGGCTTTTGCAATACCGTTTGTTGCGGCTCCACCTCAGCTATAAGGAGGAAAGCATCTGCGATTTTCAGCTCGGCCAGCACAAGAGCAGAAATAGATAGAAATGCAGTTTGATCTAGTCTTTGCTGCTGCCACATAGTTTATTTTGCAGAGTGCTGATTCCTTCTCAGCGGCTCGCAGCTCAGGGCCAATTTTGGTCATTGATAGATGGGAGAGCCAGGCCAGCTTCTCTAGCGCACGGTCCCTGCACTGCTGGCCAAACTGGCAGAGGCCAGAAAGTTCAAGTCAAACTTCATTTCTTTCCTTGCCCTGTTGCTTAGAAACACGCCTATGAAAATATACTTTGTTCTCACACGCCACCAGTCAAATGCCAAGAGAGTTTTTTCCCTCTCCCATCCTCAGGAATTTCTGATTTATTTTTTATTTCTTTTTTGCAATCACGCAAATCTCAAGAGGACCCCGCCGATCTCCCGCGGCTTCTTGCAGCAGCCTTTCTGATCCAGGCCACCTCCCGGCTGTGAACAAAACCTGTCAAGAAGAGCTCCCTGCGGTGCTCAGAGAGTCCAAACTGAAAAGCGTAGGTTGCGCCAGGGGGTTGGTTTTGCAAGAAACCTGCAACCTCTTTCCTATCCCTCTCCTTGTTCATGCAATGCTTGTTCCCCAGCCCAAGGAAACCAAAAGGACAGAATCATTAAGGTTGGAAAAAACCTCTAAGAGCATCAAGTCCAACCATCAACCCAAGACTACCATGACCACTAAACAATGGGACTGCCCAAAATTTCCACGCAAAGCACCTGCTAAAGGATCAGTTTCCTTCAGAAGAGCAAGGCAGGTGGAACGAAAGGAGATTCATGCTGGGAGCCGAGACACCGAAGCTTTTTTGGGTGCCTTTGGTCTGCATGGGGCACCCTCACCACAGGCACGAGGATTGGCCCCACTCTCCCAGCTGCTGCTGGGTTTCAGTTGCATGCTTTTGCCTTCCCGACCACACTGCCTGCCCACGGCCACGCACACACGCAGAGTAAATAAACACTGGGGGTGACATGCTGCAGGATGCCTGGCATAGCTCCGCTGCCAGCGGGTTACTGCCTGGCTTCCTGGGCGCCGTGGCAGGAACGCGGCTCCTGCCTTCAGCCTCCGCTCCCTGCGCAGGTCCCCTCCCAACCCTCACCCCGTCCAGCTCCCCTTAGAAAGCCAAGCTCAGCTTTGCTGTTTCTGGCTGAATTTAAGGGAGTTTGGATGTTTGTTGTCATTTGAGCGAGGGAGGAAGTTATACACACAGAATTTGGTTTTCCTCAGAAGGATGGAGCATAGCAACAGAACCGCTGCCTGCAAGCAGCAAAAGGAAAAAATAACAAAAGCATCAAGATTTATTAGGTGCTAGAAAGGAGAAATGGACTCCCATTGCGCGGGTATGAGCAGAAGCTTGCTAATAAGCAAAAATTACTTTTTCATGGACCAAAAAAAAGCAGTGGTCTTGTTTCTGGTTTGGGGTTTTATTTGCCAAGTGGTTCCCTGGTGTCCTGGACACACAGACACCCTCCCTGCCTTCCCTTCATGTCGTGGCAGAAATACAGATGTACTGGGAGGAGTACAGGCAAAGTGTCCCTGCCCAAGCTCCAGGCCCCAGAAATGGGCGTTAAACAAGTGCCAGAGTGAGGGAACGCTTTCTTTTGCGCTTTTGTCATGAGCAAGGTGCAAATATTTCAGAAGCTTGGCTGTGTACTCGTGCTACCACACCAGCCCTCGTGCTTGCTTTGAAGTTACTCTTTCTGATTACTAACAACACAAACACGATCGCAACTGCGGGTCCCCTGTCCCTGATGCACCTGCTCTCTCCGCCCCCCTGTGCTAAAACCCAACAAAGATGCCGAGCAGCAAGGCAGCCAGGAGGAACAGGCTGCAACAACTGCAAGGAGAAAGAGGGGGGCTGAGCAATAAACCCGAGGTGGCTGAGGCCTTTGGGGATGGGGCAGATGGTCACAAGGGGGTGCCCTGCCCTTCCCTGGATCTCGAGCCCCAGAGCAAGATGGAGGATATGGTGAGGGAAGGTGAAGACAGGGATGCAGGAAAGATGCAAAGGATGCAACTGGGGAAGGATTGGGATGCAGCTGTGACTAGGAAGGTGCATCTGAGGTGGGGGAGGAAAAGCTTTCCATTGGAGATGGGACAGACCAGAGGTGATGATGAAGAGGAGGGTGGGGGAGGCTGCCAGATGATGCAACAGGAGGTTCAACCAGGGCATGGATGGAAAGAAGGATGGGGAAAAGTGGTGGGAGAGGGGCATGGCAGAACAGCTACGGGGATAGAAGAATACCCACGAAGATGGAAAAGCGGGGGGGGAAGGGCGTGCGGCAGAGCAACCAGAAAGGTGGAAAAGTAGCAACAGAGGGATGGACAAGCAACCAGGGGAAGTGGAGAGGCAGACGGAAAAAGTGGAAAAGCAACTATGGACTTGGAAAAACTGCTGGTGGAGGGGGTGAGGAGGGGAAGGAACAGGTAAATAGCTGGAAAGACAGAAAAGCAACTGAGATGTGTATATGTGTGTGAGAGAAAGAGAAAAATCAGGGAGGAAGACGTAAAAGTAGCCAGAAAGATGGAAAAGCAGCTGGTGGCGGTGGAGGGGAACGGAAGAGCAGCCGGGAAGGCAGAAAAACACCCGGCGGGGGAGCGGGCACGGAGGAGCAGCTGGAGAGGACGGGGATGGAAAAGCGGGCGGAAGACGGAAAAGGAGCCGGGAAGGCGGACAGGCAAGCGAGGGCATGGAGGAGTTCCTGGGAAGATGGAAAAGCAGCCGGAAGGATGGG
>NW_008620386.1:0-4685 GCF_000691845.1 Merops nubicus | reverse complement strand
GATTCTATGATTCTATGATTCCTGCCCATGGCAAGGAACAAGATGATCTTTAAGGTCCCACCCAACTCAAACCATTCTATGATTCTGTGACTCTACAAGCCTTGTGTTTTTCCCCTTTACCTTGTACTTTGGAATCTCTTTTCATTTAACACCAATCCCTTTACATCTAGCTTTAAATAAAACATTTAAACACTGGAAATGAGATACAGCAACCTTACTCAGTCTTTATGTAAAAGTGTTAGATTTCTCACATGAAAAACGTGGCACTGGATGTCAGAAAGCCTCAGCTATGTTCAGATAAAGAGCCACAGTTTCTTGGTATTTGGCAATAAAGGAAAAGTAATGGCATTGCAACATGAAAGTTGAACTTTCAATAATTTGCAACAACATATTAATCATCAGGTATGTGCTAGGGAATGAGAGGTGAAAAAAAAAAAACAAACAAACAAACAAAAAAACCCACACTTATCTAGAGCTCAGGAAAGATATTGATCTTGAGATAAATGCTTTTAATATTGTTGTGTCACTAGTAAACTCAGCCAAATCAAAGAAATGATATTTTAAATTTTCCTGCATAACAATACGTGACAAGTCTATTTTGGTCTTGTTCCCTGGTTCTAGAAAAGGGGTTTTCTAATATTATTGAGAGAAAGAACAAAAAAATCCCATTCCTTTCTTAAGAGGTTAAACATTTCTCTTACAGTGGGTAAGGGTGATAGGGCCACAGTACTCAAGAAATCAGCCTGAGGTTTGCAAAGCACTCTAGGAATTTAGAATAAACACATGCAGAAGATTTGTATTATTTATCCAAGACAGCTATGGAAATCTCAGCTACCTATTAGAAGCTCAGATTTTTAGATATGCCACGTTAAGTTGGGAATCTTTACCAAAACTTTTCTTCATTTTGGTTTCCCTGTGGGGCTGTATTATAATTAGTTTTATCTGCAGTACTCCAAGCTAAAGTCATTTTTCATTTTGATTACAAATGATATTCACTAAACATCAATTTGGAGTTTTCATTAAGACTGAGAACACTAGGATAGTGGTATTTCAGAAGAAGATAATTTCTGTAAGACATCCTGTTACTGCAGACAGTTCTCCCAGTAGAAATACAGTAATACCAAGAGCCTCACTGGAAATCTAGTTTCTGTTTGATTTGGGGAAACACACACACAGAGCATGAAACAGGCTTTGCTACAATAAGCTTACAAAAGTAGAGGAGGGCTAGGAAGGAAGCAAACTGTAGAGAATAAAAGGATTTAGTTATACTGATAGGAAAGGGAACAAAATTCAGATCGGTTGTTTCAAAGTTCAGTATGTTTTCCAGAACCAACTCTTACTCTAAGCATACAGCCCAACGTGCTGCACAGTAACAGTTACCCTTCTCACTTGTTTCCACATTTGGCTGCTTTTCTTTGTACTACCTTCCTCCCATGTGGAATCTATGAAGTCACTGTTGTCTTTAAATACTGTGCTTCCATATGGCTGAACAGAGCCTAAACATTTTGGGTGCTGTCATAAATAAAAATAATTATTTAAGTCTTAGTGACTAACAGATTAAAGCACCTGTTGTACAAGGATCTGCACACAGATTGTATTTTTAATGGAATAAATCTTTTTGAGACTTTGGCCTTCAGGGAGCTTTTTGTTTATCAGCACCATTTAGCATTTTCTCAGCTTTTTCATACTCTCATGTTCAGCCATGCATGACACACTTCCAGTGGTAAGTTAGCATAACAGCACAACATGTTTTGCCTGCTCATTTGGATTGTATATATTTGTACTGTTTGCTATCAACAGCTTTGTGATTCTGTACCAGACTGTATATATATATAACCACTATATATAGAACAAGATACCACCTTTATGAATAAATAAAACCAATACCTGTATAATAAGGAATAGTGTCATTTTCAGGAATGGGCAAGAAATAAAATGATTCAGGATGTTTGTGGTTGTTATACACATTAAAACATAAACTTTCATCCCCAGTGGCAGAATATAACAGATGTGATTTTGCTTGCACTAACTCAATAAACACAGGTCAAACCCAATTAATAAATTAGCCATCACTGTCAAGCAGTTCTGTTGCTCAGAGAGAGGAGAGGTGAAAAACCAGGTTTATGCTTCTCAGTCACTCAGAAGCATGGATCTCTGCCTGCTGTCCTCAGAACATGGAGAAAAGGGTTTCTTTCTTCTTCTGATCTCACCTAGGAAGAGACACTAAAGCTCATTTCCTGTTGCTCACATTACAACAGGACTGATCCAGCCCATTTCTTGTGGGACTGGCTGTTCAAAAAACTGGCAGGCACAGAGTGCTCCAACAGCGAACTCCACAGGCAGCACAGTGGAATTGCACCCTTACATGAGCACTGCACCCTTCCAGCAGCAACTGAAATTACTACTGACAAACAAGGATAGTTTTATCTGAAATGGCTTCTTAAAACATATAATTGCACTAATATTTAAATCAACAAATCATAAACTTATAATCCACCCCTCTGATGCCTGGCACCCATCTCCCTAGCTGGATAAGAGTGAGCACCGATACAGAAGAGACCAATTGATCCACCTTTTCAAAAGCACACTTTCTCTACATGACTATGCTGACTCCTGCAAACAGCAATCGGTATAATTGAAGCCATTTTTTCCTGGTTTACTGGGAGCGGAATCAGACCCAAATACTGCTGATCACCATCTCACTAACAGCTAAGTCATGGTATGGCTGAAACGTATGTTGAATTTTATGTCTATAGAGGACATAAGCTGTTTAGCATAGGCTGCTTTTTAGTTTGGCAATGGTGGGAGACTGGCTGAAGATAAGTTAACAATCTATAATAAATTTGCTGGAAGTAAAATACACTGCAGAGCTCACATTGCATTCTTCTTAAAGGTAATATTAATCACATCTGACATCTGACTATAGGTGTACTATCTGAACACACTGGGGAAGGTAGAATGTTATGAGTCCTATGGCTGGAATAAGACAAACTTTGGAAAATTTTAATTCACAATAGGATTCCTCTGATAGATAAATACATCCTAGATGAAAAAAAAGATAAATGTGGGGCATGCTGAACAAGGTGAATATGTTTCATAACATATAGAAACCAATGGGAATTTTAGAAGGAGTATGGGTTAGAGTAGAACATTCATAAAGAAAAACTAAATAGAATCTGATTCAATGCTTCATATATAACAAACTACAGACTCCATGATACACAGGAATTTCGGATTGCAGATTCTGCATGTTCTTAAAAATGGATAAATATTCTGGCAATAAATCTCAGAAGACATCGGTCAGTGACCTGTGTTAATATTATTTTTCAGTATCTCCCCTGATTGTACATGGCTGTGTCATGAGTCTATATTTCACTATATAATATTTCTAGTGAACGGATTCAGGGAACATATCACATCTAAAGTTTCTAGAAATGCTGAGGCACAAAACGAAAACAAACAAACAAAGTTATCCTCTGGATGTTGAAAGGAAGGTGGTTAAGGAGAAGGGCACAAACACATTAAATCAGTGTTGCTTCACAGATTCTGAAATAGACTTCTCCACTGAGATGAATGGGCAGTTCATACCTCCCAGGCTATTGGAGGTTTTCGGCTAGGTATTAGCTGAATAAAATGACACTTCATAGGCTTTGTGGCTCATTCAGGTTTCATGATTATTTTTTTAATAAACTGCAACTCCATATTGCTTTTAGCAAACTAGGAATTTGAACAGCATCAAAATTCATAGATGGATAAAATAAGGGAGTATTCATAGCAAAGTAAGTGGAAGCCAAATGTGAAATAAACAGAAGCATCATGATGTGCCCCAAATTGTATTTGTTATCAGAATTGCACATTTCCTTTAGCAACTCTTCCAGCACCAGGGACCAAAGCTGCAGCCAGCTAGAACTTTGCAGTGTACTACAGCAGTAACACGATTAGGTTTCTAATGCTTGGCTTGCTCCAGTATTGTCCTTTCTAAGCTAAAAATCTTTATTTTGGTTGCCTGAATTCTCATAGATGGACTATTAGGCACTATAATGTCTGCTATTCTATATAAAAACAGAATACAAAAGTCTAGATGTCACTTATAACAAGATATATGAGTCTCAATATTAAGTGAAGAGTACACGAAAAGGGAGTGCAGTGGGCACGGTTTGGAATTGCTCTAATGCATAGCATAAAACATCACCTAGATAGCCATGGATAGAAAATAGTGCCACATGTAATGGTACCAGCTTGAAGACATCCTACAAGAAATCATATATCTTTGCTCTCTTTGTTCTCAGGGCTTTTTGGATAAGGTGGAGGAATGCAAATCCAGCAGACACGCTCTGCTGGATGGACTCAGGAAGAAACGGTGGTGGTTTGAGCAGATAATCATTAAATATGCTTTCAGATGGTTCAAAATTCTAGTTCAGCTATCTCATGTTATGTATTCTAAAATTACTATAGGTACTCCAGATAGGTTGGGAGCTACCTGGATGACAAACCACATGAGATACTACTGAAAAAAAAAAAAAAAAAAAGTTAATAAGATAATCAAAAGACAAATAGTTTTGAAGAATTGTAAAGAAGATTTTGGGACAACATTGTTTGCTTGTTTTTCTGAAATAGATTTTTAACATGTGTCCCAATCCAATGTCAGGGGAGGAAAAGGAAAGGAGAGAGGAGAGAGCGAGCCC
>NW_008620385.1:0-2914 GCF_000691845.1 Merops nubicus | reverse complement strand
GGGGTGCAGCAGTCCCCCCACTCAGCCCCCCGGGGCTGCTCCCCAGCCTGCCTGCTGTCATCGCGGGGCCTCTGAGCAGCAGCTGCCAAGCAGGAGAGGGGCTGCACTCCAGCCCCTGCCCCTTTTAAGGGGCGCTGAGCGTGGTCCTTGGGCCAGCAGTGGCCCAGCAAGTCAGTCAGAGTGCAGGCCACGGCAGAAGCAGAGCTGGTGGACAGATCTTTCCTCTTAGGTCTGCACTGACCACTTCTTCAGCCTTCCTCTTGCTCTTTGAGCTCTCTGCTCTCTGGGCAGCTCTTACCGTTTCCTTCCCATGTTCCATCCAGTTCCAGTGGATGGCCTGAAGAACCAGAAGCTCTTTGATGAGCTTCGAATGAATTACATTAAGGAACTCGACCGTATCATCGCTTGCAAGAGGAAGAACCCTACCTCCTGCTCTCGGCGCTTTTACCAGCTCACCAAGGTCCTGGACTCCGTGCATCCTGTAAGAGGGGACAGTGAAACGTCTGTCTGTACACACAAGAAATTATATAACAAAGGAACTTTTTATAGTGAGAGCAGTCGTTCACTGGAACGATGTCCCCAGGGAGGTGGTAGTCCCTGTCTCTGGAGGTTTTCCAGATGCAACTGCACAGAGTGCTGGGCAGCCTCACCCAGACTCCCTTTCCCAGGGAAGGTTGCACCTTGGTAACATTGGGAGGTCCCCTCCAACCTGGGCTGTGCTGTGATTCTGTGACCCTCTGTGGTTTGTTTTTAAGTGCAGGCACACCTTTGCAGGGACAGTGTTGCAGTGTGCTCCCAGGTCAGGCAACAGAGAAAAGACAGACACGAACTCTACTGAGGGAGTGAAAATTCTCTGTGCCACTCTTGTGCCTGGGTTTATGGCCTTCCTTTTTTAGTCATGAAAAGCTCCTTGTAAACAATACTTTTCCATCGTCAGCCTAGCAGAACAGCTGAAAGTCTCAGTGCCCCCAGTGAATCTTGTCTGATGGCAGCAGTGAAAATAAATTCTCTGTTTGTGACTTAAAGCTGCATGGCTGCATGGTGAGCTAGCCCTTCCCTCTCCCCTGGGGCTCAGCTCCAGGCCCATGCAGTTATCTGTCCACAAGGAAAAAGTCATTCTTAGTAAGTGGTGAGCAGCATCTGTAAGACAAGTTTCTGTGGGAGTAAGGAAGTACCAGTTTTATACATCCCCATTCTGTAGGGACTCAGTAGTGCCCGAGTGTGAAGGACCATGGCAAAACACACTCGGTGCTTGTTCTGCCAATGACCAGGCCCAACAAGAATGATACAGCCAGCAGGAAGAGAAACCAATACACAGTGCAAGTGGTCCCAGCTTTTATCCCCCAGCAGACCCCTGACCTTTGTCAACTCAATGCAGGACCCCTGGGGCTCATTTCCCTTCTGGCTCTCCCTGCAGGGCCGGCCGCACCCTGGGGGGAGCTGAAAGGCAAACTCAGCACCTCTGTATGAAGGGCTGTGGGAATCACCCACATGTCAGCCTGAATTCGGGGCTGGGGGTTCAAACCCCAGCATTTCAGTGCTCCCTGGCTGGGTGGTTCCCTTGCTCATCCTCGGGCTGCAGACCCGAGGTCTGAGAGCTGCCAGCAGGGCAGTGTTGGCCAGGGAGCCAGGCCAGGGAGGTGCAGCCCTGGCCTGGGGTGCCCGCAGCGCCCACCCTGAGCATCGCTCACCAGGGCTTCACCTGTAACACGCTTTCTTCCTTTCCCAGATTGCCAAGGATCTGCATCAGTTTACATTTGACCTTTTAATCAAGGCACACATGGTGAGCGTGGACTACCCTGAAATGATGGCCGAGATCATCTCTGTGCAGGTTCCCAAGATCCTGTCTGGAAAAGTCAAGCCTATCTACTTCCACACGCAGTGATCTTCCGGAGGGACCTCCCAGTTCTGCCACCCCCATTTCAGCCATCTCCTGCCTGTTACTTCTGCACTACTGCACTGCAGTGCCTTGGGGAATCCCCTCTGCAGCGGCCGCCAGCCGCCCCGGTGGACGGTCACGAGCGATGACCTGCTGGGATTCCTGAGATTTCTATTTTTCCTCTGTACTGAACTACCTGCCACGGCTTCTGCCTGGATTCGGCTGGCTCGCTGGGCTGGGACAGGGGACTGTGGCACGATGGCAGTGGCACCATGTCTGTGCTCTCTTGTTTGTGTGCTTTCCACGGTGACTTTTAGCAGCCCACATCCATGGGAGGCTGGGAGAAATACCAGCAGTTTTTTGGTTTGCTTTGCTTTTTTTTCAGAAACAGAAGAGAAGAAGCAGGTTCAGCCTATTAAGTTTGGGTGTGGGTTATTTTACTGGCCTGCTTCAGGACTTTTTATTTGCATTATGGTGCTGGGAAGCAGGCGAGTTACGAAACTGCAGCAGAGGAGAGCTATGGGGATGAGATGGATTTGCAGGCTGGTGAATTTCCCAGACCTGCTGCTGGGTCAGAGTCACGGCAGCTGAGGTGGGATCTGCTCTGGGGCACACGATGCCAGCTGTGGCCCCCAGAGCTGCGGCAGCAGGGGCGAGTGGGGGGGACGTGACCTTTGGAAACCCCCAGGGATGGTGACAGCTGCTGTTCTCCACCTGCACTGCTTTTCCCTTGGCCCGCCCAGCTGGATCCTGTCTGCCCCACGGATGCCCAAGCGCTCAGCAGTCGCATTCCCACCCTGACAGCCGCTGCTCCGACGCAGCCGTTCCCACCTCTGCAAGTGCCTGAGGCCCTCAGACCTCACCCCGCTCCCTGGGCCCCCGCGGGCCCCTGCCCAGCCCCTCGCCAGCTCTGCTCCTGCTGGGTGTCTGCGCACGCCGGGTCTCCAGCTACACTACTTCTTTTCCATTTGTCCCAGCAATTCTTTCTGATACCAGCAGATGAGGTCCCGGGAACCAAGCAGTGGGGTCTGGGGG
>NW_008620384.1:0-4587 GCF_000691845.1 Merops nubicus | reverse complement strand
CAGGGCACCCAGCCGGCCCCTCTCCAGCCCGAACCGCGCCGCCGTCAGCTCCGGCGAACACCTCACCAGGAGCACGTTCTTGCCCTTCAGCTCCTGCCGGGGGTCCTGCAAGGAGAGCCTCGTTCTACAAGTGATACCAGGCTGAGGGGTTCGGCCCCACGTCCTTCGGGGCTGTTCTGCCAACGCCCCCCGCCCAGGGGTGCGGGTGTCCCACTGATGCTGCCGGTACCAGGCAGGGCTTTGCTCTCCCTCACCTTCATGGGGCTCACGTTGCCAGTCTCCTTCACCCCATAGTGGTGCATAAAGATGTCGGCCAGCGTTGTCCCCTCTGTGGCCCCCTCGACAGGGTCAGGAAGGAGAGCCCGGATTTCCTCGGCTGTCCACACACAGAAAGCTCCTTCTCGCTTCTCTCCAGATGTAGTGGTTGGGTAGGAATCAGCATCTTCTGCACTGTAGAAACCTCCAGCCTCAGAAAAAAAGCAACAGAGACACCCTCCAGCTACCAGGACAAGACCTTCAGCCAGCTCCTCATCACTGTTGGACTGACAATCTGGAGAGTGAGCCACTCCTGTGCCCCAGCCTGAGCTCAGCTGGGGAGGGAGGGAGAGGCAGCCCTGAGTCATGTCCCAGGGCAGGGTAAGCTGCTCCCTCTGGCCCAGCTCAAGGAACAACCCACCTGGTCACTCAGGTCCCGTGAAACGTAGAGCAGAATGTCTTTGGCAACATCAGCAAAGAATTCATCGCCAGAGATCTGCGGGAGGCACAGGGTGGACACCAGTGTGACACAGGGCAGTGGGGAAGCAAGAGACACACCAAGATGTCATACGAGATTCAGATTTGAAGAGCTGGCAAAGGAGGGGAAACACATTTGGAAGTCCAGGGATTTTAAACATGGATGAATTCAGGGTAAGGTCTCTGACAGAAATCTACGGGCACTGGAGTTACATCAGCATCAGAGGCAGCAGCATGTTTGCTGAGCAGCAAAGACCAGGCAGACGGCTGTTCCCTCCCTCGCTGTGCTCAACACCCTGGGGCCACGCTGTCATGGATTTGTGCAGCGTTCCTGGATGAACGCCAGTAGATGAAGGGGACTGTGGGACTGCTCCATGCCCACAGGATGGGCAGCATCTTGGGGAACTGGCTTTGAAACCGTTCTCCAAACCGAGTCAGCCCTCCCCAGCCTTCACCCAGCATGCCGAGTGAGCCCCCGTGCAGAGGGGACCTACCTGAAATGCTCTGCTATAGGCAGCTGCCAGCTGCCCCTGGTCATACAGCATCTTCTCAAAGTGAGGGACGTGCCAGTGCTGGTCAGTGGAGTAGCGGTGAAATCCCTGCAAAGGCCAAGTAGACATTTCTCCACCCCGTGTTATCTCCACAGCATCCCTCCTGGGCATGCCAGGGGTTTACCCCTGAGGCTTTTCCTCCTACCTGACCAATGTGGTCGTGGATCCCCCCATGGGCCATCATCTTGAGGGTATGCAAAGCCATCTGCAGTGCCCGGGCACCTTCTGGAGTTGTTCGGTGCAAGGCCCAGTAGGTGAAGAGGAAATTCAAATTCACTGAAATAGAGGCAGAAAGTGGGAAGCTGTGGGGTGGGCTCTGCCCCCCGGCCCACGGGACTCAGCAGCAGACACCAGACTGACCTGGGGTGGGGAACTTGGGGGACTCAGAAAAGCCACCGTACTCCTCATCATAGGAGTTGGAGAGCTGCTGGAAACAGGTGGCCATCACCTCTTTGGATGGTGGGGGTGACTCCTGGCCCCGCACACGGATCTCAGACCTGTGCAACAATGCCTCCAGGATCTTCTGGCTGTTCTCCAACAGGGCATCTTTGTTCTCCTTCCACTAAGATGCAAAGCAAGAAAGTAATTTTTTTATTTCCCTTTCTGCTTCCTGCATTGCACCCGCTCAAATGGCACCTTCAGCTCTTGGTCCCCAGATCCGTCCCACTCCACCTCTAACCCAGCCCAAAGCTCTGACATGTTCTCTGGGCTACTGTGTCTCACGACTGTATCTCTTCACTCAGTCACCCATCAACTCATCCACCTCCCTGCAGCCCCTTAGGTGGAGCCCTGCCTGCTGCACCATCCCTGCTCCGTACCTGCTCTGCGATTCGGAGCAGCACAGTTCGAAAGCCAACGCGATGAACTCCATCTTCAGGAGGGAAGTATGTCCCCCCTACAAAGGGCTTGAGGTCTGGAGTCAGCCAGACGCTCATCGGCCAGCCACCTCCACCGCTGGTTGCCTGAAAGACAAATCATGGACGTGCCAAGGTCACACAAGAGGCACCCTCTGCCCAGTACCCCTCTGGCACATCCAAGTGCCTCACTCGAGGACAGACGTGTGCTCCTCTCCACCCTTGTGATCGTGCATGGCCTCAGTCAGACCACCCACCCCACATACTGGTTCTTCTTGCCCGAGGAACATGCCCATGAACCTCGAGAGTCAGTATGAGCCTCCCAAGCCCTGCCCGTGCCCCCCTCACCTGCACGAAGGTCATGTAGACCTTGTCCACATCTGGCCGCTCTTCACGATCCACTTTGATGCACACAAAGTTCTTGCTCATAATCTCCCCTATCTCCTTGTTCTTGAAGGACTCCTCCTCCATCACATGGCACCAGTGGCAGGTGGAGTAGCCAACTGAAAAGAAGCTCAGGTGAGGGAGGAGAGACTCTTTGCAGGAAGGACACATTACAGGGAGATCGCTTAGAGGTGGGGAACTCTGCTATGGGCTACATCTGCTGCCTCCCTAGAGCAGAGATGGAGGAGAATGGCTTCGTGCGAGCACAGAGGCTTGCAGGTCCTCCTGGGCTTCCCTAAACTCTGGCCAAGGACTCTGGCTCTTGATGCACTCCATCTTCAGAGAGGGCTGTTAAAGTACGTGGCACTTTCTTGCTGGCAGAGAATTAGTGCTCAGTGTCTGTCCTCACCTACGTGGCTACTCACACAGCAGCTCAGGACGCAGCCTGGCTGATCTGGTCATCTGCTGAAGTATAAGGGGGAACATGAAATAGGTCTTGTTTCCAGTTACCTGACAGGAATATCACCTTGTTTTCTTTCTTTGCTTTATCAAAGGCTTCCTGACCCCAAGGGTACCTGTGGAGGGATGACAAGAAAGGGGCTTCAGGGGTCCTCACTGCTGGGACCCGGTACTGCTGGGACCCGGGCTCCAATAAAACTGCCTGAGAAGCTGCTGCCTGGCAGACAGCAGTCAGGACAACTCGGGGCAGGGCTGGCCCAGGAGCGTGGCCCCTGAGCCCCAGGGGAGCTGCACAGGAGGCCAGGCTGCTTCACCAGCCATTGCTCCCACGGCAGCAGGTCCCTCAGCCCCACGGACACGAGGAGAGGAGGAGGGAGCAAGTTGCTCTTACCAGTCCACGGGGTTGTGAGCGTGCTGCAGGAGGTAGGGAGACCTCTCGTTAATCAGGCGGTTGGTGTGAGGGGGGACGCTGGGGGGGCTGGTCGTCCCTCCCGTGGCCATGGTCACGCTCCCCGTTAGAAACAAGCACCTGGGATGCCAAACGTGCTCAGCACAGCAAAGCACAGCCCCTGGAGAGAGCTGCACCACCCCGGGGCCAGCACCACCCTGAGCCCAGCTCCTTGGGTTGCCCAGTGCAGCCCCAGGACGGGGTGCTGCCCCTCGTGCCAGGGCAGCCACCCTGAGCCCCAGTGCTGGGTGGCTCTGGGGCTCAGTCCTCCTCCACCCCCTCCCAGCACCCTGTAGAGTCCTCCCTACTTGCTGGGGGCTCAGCCAAGTTGTTTTCCAGCACAACACAGCCATGGCCGGGGGACTGCCCCCCAACTCCAACCCCCAGCCCACCACCAGCACCCTTAGGGGACACAGCAGCCATGGGATGTGTCCCCAGAGAGGAAAATCCCCTCCTGTGGGTGCAGGGGTAGGTGTGGGGCCAGGGTGGCCTAGGTGCTTCATGGCAAGAGAAGACAGGAAGGGAACCGAGAGGTCCTCCTGCTGCTGGGTGGGATGTGGGGCTGGGGCGTAGGGATGCAGGGCTGGGGCACTGGGATGCAGGAGAGTGTGCAGGGATGCAGGATGCAGTGCAGGGAGTATGCAAAGTCATGCAGAGTGTATAGGGATGCAAGGAAGAGTTTGGAGAATGCAGGAAGGTTGCAGGAGGGTTACAGGGGAACACAAGAGTGATTTAAGGGTGCAAAAAGGATTTAGGAAGGATTGAGGGGGATTTAGGGGAGATGCAGGAGGGATACGGGGCACTGTAAGGGTGCTGGGGAATTTAGAAGGATGTAGGAGGTGCAAGGAACACGTAGGGATACGAGAGGGTGGCAGGGATGATTTAGGAAGGGTGCAGGGAGAAGCAGGGAGGAAGCCAGGGAATGCAGGAGCGGTACAAGGGTGCAGAGAAGATTTAGGAAGGATTCAGAAGGGTGCAGGGGGGGTTAGGGGAGATGCAGGAGGTACAGGGCGTTGCAAGGATGCGGGATAATTTCTGAGGACGCGGGAGGAGCACGGAGAATTCCGGGGAGTGCCGGAGAGGTGCCGGCAGGATTCGGGGCGTGAAGGAGGAGGCAGCGACACCGCAGCGCCGCAGCCGGGGCCCGCAGCCGCCCGCC
>NW_008620383.1:4933-7397 GCF_000691845.1 Merops nubicus | reverse complement strand
TTCGGCCGCTGCGCACGGGCGGCCCGGCTGCCCCCAGTTTGGGTTTGGGTTCGGGTTCGGGTTCGGGTTCGGCGTGTGCGGTGGTGCCGTGCCGCCTCCAGCCCCGGGGTGGGGGGATATCTCCCCTTCTCCTTCATTGCATCAAGCTCCCCTGGGTGGGCGGTGGAGGATCCACCTTGGCATCCAGCTGGACATGTGAACCCAAAAAATTACCTCCTGACACTCAGCTCAAACGTGAGCCATGCCCAGCAGTGGGAGCAAAAGAAAAGCCACTCTCCCAAAATCCTCATGCCCGAGTTCCCAGCGGGGCACCCACATCACCAGTGCAGCCATGTGTTGCCCCAGTGCTGCCTCGAAGCACCCAGGATGCGCCCAGCGCAGCCAGGAGCTGAGGTCAGACCTCCCAGTGCTCAGCTTGGTGCTGTGCCCATGAAAGCGACGGTTTCTGTTTTCAAAATGTGGGATTTGCATGGTCCTTGTGTTACAGCAACATCCCTTTTTCTTTTTCCTGTGCACCAGACTTTTGCTCAGCCAGCCTATTCAGCCCATGATGCCTGGGTCCTGTAATGCAAGACACCCTTCAGACCTCAGCATGGCGGGATCCCAGGCTAAGTATGTGCCTTGTCCAAGATAAACCATCAAAGCTGCTTTTGAGGGGAAACAGCCTTCTTCAGTAAGGTGACCAAGTCGTTATAGATATTTGGAGAGTGTTACTGTGCTGAGCCTGCCTTCTGGTGTCAGGATCAGCCTTACTTTGCCTGGTCACCTCAGGCAGGATGACAGAAAAACATAACATGCTAGTGGTGGTTTAACAAGCCAAGGCTGGGAGAATTTTTCTCCCTCTTACGATACTTGCTTCAGCCCTGGAACTTCTGACCCGCCCAGGTAAACATGAGAGAGAAAAATCAGGACTGGCCCAGTTGAAATGACTGGCGCCAAGAAAGCCCCTCCTCCCTGGGCAGTGAGATGCTGAGTAACACCAGTGGAGCTGTGCTTCATCTGCACCAGCAGAATTGAAAGAACTCCTCAGAACAATCTCAGAAAAGTTGCTGAACAAGCCACCTCAGTAGTCTGTCTCCTCAAAACTTGAATGAAGAAAGCAGAAAACGTCGGTCAGAATATGTCTTTTTTTTCCCCCCTTGGCTGTTTTTTGTCACTGTACTTAGTTGTGAAATGCTAAAATAATAGGCAAGTGTTTGCACATCATTACTGTAAAAGTAATTCTGTATGTTACTTCAGGAATGTAGGTGTTGAGTACTTTTTTTAAGCATGACTATTGCTGTTTAAAATTATCTTGAGTTAAATTTGTCAACTTTAAATATACAGCATTTTAGATCTGCTTTTAAGCATCCAAAAAAAAGAGGCCTGATTTGCAAAAATACATCTCCCAGTTCACATAGACTTCCTGACTCATGGGACCCTTTTTTAGGAGCTCCTATCCTAGTACAATTACCCAAACTGTAGCATTTCTGACTAACCTCTAATGTTGAATAGCTGTTGAGCGAACACACGCCACACTATGATCTCATCGCCCATTACAGGATAAACAGAATTAGGCTGGGTTGGCAATAGCTCCGTTGTGGTTTTGCCCACAGCCTTCCACAAAACAACACACATTTAATTCTGCTATGCAAAAGCAGACTGGCGAGAGGAGCCGAGTATTCTGTCTCTGTCCCATCCCTCTAGAGGACTTCTAGAGGCCTCTGCTGCTCCTGCAGCGTGGCTCACAGCGATGGGAGCTGCTGACCATACTTGGCAATATGTACATGAGCAGCTTAAGAAGTAATCAACCCTAGCTGTCCTTCTGCTAGAGATTAGCCCCCCCCAGGCAGTCGCAGGGGAGCAGAATGGGACGTGTAGCTTCTCTCTCCCTGCAGTTCAGAGTTCAGCATACTAATAAAGAGTCAGAAGCCATTCGGTTTAGCGAGCCTGGGACGTGAATGCTGTGCCTGAAGAGAAGACATGCACAAACCAGGCTCTTGAATGGATCTAAAATGTGGTCTGGATTTTGGGGTGGGGTGTATTCTGCCCTCCAGGTCTGGCTCACACACAGGGTAAGGGAGAACAGTGCTGCCAGCGGTGACGTCGTTCGTATCAGCAGGTCCCGTGCACTGGAAGCATTTATTAGGAGTTGTTTATGAAGACTAGGGACTTCTGACCCTATCCTAAGAGAAGACCTTTGCTTCCAACAGTTTGTTCTTGATTGATTGGCTTTTCTTCCACAGGTATTCTCAAACCCAACAGATGTTTCAAAGTTTGGAAGTGCAGACTTCCAGCAGCAGCTCTCCAATCGTCCTGATGGGACAAGCAGTGTTAAACCAAGGGTTCGCCACGACACCTCCTTCCCAGCCATCCTCTCTGCCACCTATGCAACTCCAGCACCAACAGCATCAGCAACAACGCTACCTGCAGGTAGGGTAGGACAGAGAGGACGATGTGTAAAATGTACACGCAGAGTAATAAG
>NW_008620383.1:3476-4897 GCF_000691845.1 Merops nubicus | reverse complement strand
GCAAAAATGGCCATTTCAGACACTGAAATGTGAGATGCTGATATGGTGCCACGTACCCTGCCAGTATAGCGAGGGAGCAGTGAGAACAGTCAGAATATTTAAAAAGGAAATTACTTATTCTGTACATTGGCAACATAATCAGATTATCCTGGGTATATTTAAAGTGTACTTCTAGACGGAGAAAATTGCTGCCTTAGGATTTATTCTGTACTCTTTATTCAGTATTAAAATTTGCTTAGTTTACAAGTCAAAAGATGATTTTTAATTACCAGCATCGACACAAAATGAGATCTGGATCAGATATCTGGATCCCTTCAGCAAATTAACATATTTTCTCAACTCCACAAGGCAAAGAAGATAAACTGGAGCACATTGCCTGGAAGAGCCAGGTGATTTGAAGATGTAAAAATACTTATTTTTTGACCTAATTCAACGCATACTAAAGTAAAGGGGAAGGGGGGAAATGAGGTGTCTCTGTATTAACTCAAAAGGAGCTGAACTGAGTCAGTAAAACCTGATCACTTATCCACTGGCAACACTGAAAGAGTATCAACAACCTCAAATGACTAAACTTTTGTTACTGAAATGAGATCCTTATCATAGCTGAGAATTAAAGAAAAAACTCTGGCAGATATCGTTGCAAATAAAAGCATCAGCAAAGTTCACATCGACTTCACCCCTGCAAGGTCACACGCTACTGCAAATTCACAGAAAGGAAGGGCTAGAAGGGGCAGCAGGAGGTATACTTAAGATCCCCTGTTTCATTTCTGTCATCCATCGGTGTTGTTTCTGACACGTTTGCCCACCCTGTTCCTAAACAGGCAAATCCTAGGCAGTGCATTCCTGTTCAAAAACCTTTCTCGATGCCTAATTGTAATGTTCTTTCTTGCAATTTATCTCCATTCCTTCTAGCATTAGGTAAGCTAACCCCATGCCAAACAGCCCCAGAAATAAAAGCCAGCAAACTAGTAGTATGTTTATGTACCCCGCACACTGAGGACGAAGAGCTGTAACGTGAAAGAATCGAACGCCACGATGAATTTTATTTTATCTGTAGGTGCAAACGCCAAGTTCTTTGCACAATGAGCAACCCGATTCTTTGCTCCTGCCATCTTACTCGCCACAGCAAGGAAATATGGGCTATCATCAGGCACAGCAGCAGCAGCAGCAGCAGCAACTAACATCAAGAAGAAGCAATAGCTTGTCAGAATCGTCGAATTTACCACAGCCACTGCGATAGAGTCCCACCAGCACAATCAATGCACGATTAGCTTTAACCAATGGGCACACGGGGCAAGAAGAGGATGACTTTGCAGGTACTGTGGTGGCTGTTGCACAAGCGTTCCTCGCCCAGCTCTGTGACAGTACACCGCGGGACGGCGCGCCGGAGTCGGCCCGCGCTGCCTCCTGGGCACGGCGTG
>NW_008620383.1:0-3443 GCF_000691845.1 Merops nubicus | reverse complement strand
GGCCAGACGTGAGGAGGGCTGTCCTGTGCAGCCCCCGGCGTCAGCGGGTGCACGGGAGGAGGCGTTCGGTCTTGGCACGTCGCTCTGAAAGCTGCCTGGCCATTCCAAAAGACTGTGGACAGGCTCATGAGGTACTTGGCCTTCACCGTTTTCAGTTCTTCTTTTGTGTATGAAAAGCACTGCGTCAAAGGTCTATTGAGGAGAGAACAAGAGATTATTTTTGTTATGATTATTGTTATTATTTTGCACAACTGCACAGAGGACAAAACCTAGGCACTTTCTGTAAAGAGAAGTTTGTTTCCTTATTCTTGTGGCCAAATTAGCACACCCAGTGGAGGAAGAAGCCCCGTCACTGGTGAAGATGGTCTACAGCTCATAACCCTCGATTTAGAATCTGGAAAGTATTATGCAGCTTACCCTAACTGTTCTTCATTACTAAAAAAAACAAACAAACAAAAACAAACCCCACAACCCACACTGGACTGTTTTTTACATGAATTGTGACAGCAGAGGACTCCAATTGTAAGCGCAGTCACGCAACTCTCCAGTAGTACAACGTGGATCCTTCTCCAACCTCAGCTCACCCACTGCAAGTCTCTGAGAAATATGCACTGTGTTTTGGCCCACTGACTCGGGATGCTGCAGACTATTACATATCTCTTTCATTATAGCATTTAGGATTGAATTTTCCTTTGGGGGGAAAAAAAAAAGAAATGCACTTTTCGCTTTTTTTGTATGTTTTCTGTTGATATGTTTCTAAGAAAGATTTTATGTAATTATTAAATGAAAAGTAGTGTATTGTACAGCTGTTGTAATAATGACCTATTTCTATATAAAATAAAATTATATGGAATTATGTGGAAATTATTTTGTATATGAAATATCAACTCATTTCACAAGTATGAAGATTGTGCTTGTGCTTTTTTGTGAGTGGATATTTTGTAATAAACCAATGAATTAGAAATGTTTTTTGTGAAGGGAACTACTGTTTCATGGTATATACAACTCAAACTATTATTTTTTTCCATTAAATGATGGACAGTTGTCTTTATTTGTAGAACAAAATAAAATAGCCAAAAGGCTTCATTGCAGGACTTGCACACATTTTCCTGTGGCTGTTGAACTATGTGATTCACTTCAAGTTTTTAATATTAGCCATGGCCTTGCACCGTGTTAGGCACCCAGTTAGCAACAGCAACTGTTATCCTAAGGGATTTTGTCGTGGCATAGACAACAAGGACAATGCTTCACCAAGTTCTGTTAGCTGCTAGCCAAGACAGCTCGTTTTAGCTCCTTGAAAACTTTTGAAGGCCTCAGGCACCTCAGCATTTCCAGAAAGTTTGCAATTAGGATAAAGTAAATGCTTTAAAGACTAGTTTGACCCAGCTTGTACCGGGGCTTTGAACAATGTCCAGCTTCAGTATTTTAAGACACCACTGTCCTGAGCTTTGCGATAGCTCTCTGCTAGAATGCCTACCGTGCCCACACTGTAGACAGGCCAGTTCCCCCTTTGGCATCCTTCTGCAGACTCTTTCACACAAAATTCAAACTGACTTGCAGGATGGAGCAGCCAAGGTACAAGTCTGCTGCTGACTGCTGCAGGAGCAGCAATCTCCAACACAGAACGAGGTGGGTGACTGAGCATAGCTATGTTTCTGTTCAGTGTGGTAAGATTTAAAGGGGGTGGCTCTCAGAGCAGCTTGCAGGCACCCCGAGCCAGTGTTATTGTCAACACTGTTATTGTCAAAAAAGTGCAGACCATGCTGCCCTTCCCACCCGCCAGCACCAGGGACCACATCACCAGCGCCCATGTGTGCAGCTCTATGCCATAGAGGAACAAGGGAGATAACTGGACTAGGAGCTGGAAATAGTGAAAATAAACTTTTTGAGAAATGAAAAAGGTTCATTTGCCCCAAGTTCTGAAAAAGCTAAAAATCTCATGAAGGAAACCTACTGTCAAAATGACCCTGCTGCTTCCATAGGAAGACTGGCTGGTAGCAGTAATGGATGCACGTGTATTTCAGCCCATACAATCCCATTGTTTTACTCCATTGAAGGAAGATGAGAGTCAGGTCTCTAAAAGGCATTTAGAGACCAGATCTGGTCTCTAAAAAAATTTTACTGCTAACTTTAGGTACCAGTCTGAGTTAGCCTGCTCATCTCTTCAAATTCTTGCATTCAGTGAAGCAAGAGTGACCCCACCAGATGAAGACTAAAAAGCTAAACCCTAAGATGCTTTCACTTCATGTCTGAAGGAACCTCTTGCTTTCCACTGACTACAGACAAACCTAAGCAAAGTCCCGTTGGCTAAGTTAGAGGCTAACTTCATAAATTCCACCCACTCAAGTAAGGGCTTATTCTGGAAAAGGGGAGAAGAAATCTCTAGGCCAAGAAGTTCCTGCAGGAAAGAGGTAATTAAAGAACACGAGCACTTCATAGGAAACACCTTTGGAAGCAGCACTTGATGGATCTCCACTGCTATGATGGAAGTCACAGGAAAATTCCTTTAGGAATTTGTTTTACTCTCAGGGACAGTTCCAATACACCCACATTTCTCCTGTTTGTCAGTGGGTATGTCCAGACCAAGCTCAGCCTGGGAGCAAACACCCTTCTAAAAGCAGCTGTACTGTTGAGTTGTTGACAGGGAGGTGTAAATACAATCTAAAAAGGGTAAAAAGCCTCCTAATCATGTGACTTTATTATATTGTTTGGAAGGAAATGAGCACTTGCAAGAACAAATTTACCTCAACACCCAGTGTTTCCCCACTGTCTCATTTCCTCCCTGTGCAGAGATTCTGGGTTTGGATTATTGCACTTGTTCCCTGCTGGCACACACACCACAAAGCCCGTCCTCCTCTTGGAGCAGGGCTGGTCTGCTTCACTGGAGCAGAGATGCAGTTGTCACAACATGGTCATTCAGCCTGGGTCATTTTCTAGGCAGGTGGCCAGGCAGGGTGGTTACTGCACAGTACTGCTCCACGCTGGAATAGAATCACAGTGGGTTGGGTTGGAAAAGACCTTAAAGTTCATCTAGTTCCAACCTCCTGCCATGGGCAAAAGATCATCTAGTCCCACCCTCCTGCCATGGGCAGGGACCCCTCTCACCAGAGCGGGCTGCTCAGAGCCCCATCCAACCTGGCCGTGAACACTTCCAGGGATGGGGCATCACAACTTCTCTGGGCAACCTGTGCAGTGTTTCTTCACCCTCACAGAAAACTTCTTAACACCTAAACTAAACCCACACCCTTTCAGTTTTAAACCATTACCACTCCTCATATCACTACACTCCCTGATAAGGAGTCCTGCCCCATCTTTCTGTAGGCCCCCTTTAGGCACTGGAAGGCTGCTGCAAGGTCTCCCCGGAGCCTCTTCTCCCGGCTGAGCCACCCCGGCTCTCAGCCTGTCCTCACGGGGGACGTGCTCCAGCTTCTGCTCAGGAGCCG
>NW_008620382.1:5714-7620 GCF_000691845.1 Merops nubicus | reverse complement strand
CTGGGGCTATATGAATCTGGGGCTCATTAGATCCTCACAAATATCAAAGCAGAGAAAAAGGCACTCTAACAGTTATTCTAATGTTTGCTAATTATTTCCTAATATCTTTGCCTATCAACAGGTCAAAAATATTTTGCTTATCACTTTCATTGTTCATTTCAAATAGCCTTCATATACTGCATCTGGAGGTTTTTCAGTACCCAAATATCCTAAATACCTATCTTTTTATACTCTCTAACCAAATAACTGAGCAATCAGTGGATGAATTTTGCAGCACTTCTGAGGATTTCAAGAGTATGATACATTGCTGTTACCCATGGTTGGAAAATGGTGTACAAGCAGCAAGAAAATATGAAATTTTAGTGCTTTGTAATTCTGGATCAGCTCCAACTGCAAGAGTGTTACTCATGAGAGGACAGAGAAGAAATTTCATAGCATTTTGACATATGCTTACTCCTGACATAAGCGTTCACAAAATGAAAACTTAATTAACCTGAATTACCTTATTTAAAATAAAAACAACTGTGAAAAGGATTAATTGATACTTGAGAAAAATAAGACCAACTCCAATCTACCACTGCTATATACATGAAGACACAGCTCTCAAATACCTTGGCATCAAGGATGACATAAATCCAGATGCAATCTCAGAGAACTTAATAATTTTTTTCATAAATACAACTTAGAGTTTCCCTATACTACCCAGCACAGAGTGGCAGGCACAGAAATTATGATGGGCATCATTTTCAGATTTTAATTCCAAAAGCTAACCACCTAACAAAAAATAAATGAAGCTAAGCATTAGGCAGAACTGATACCTACCCGTACTTCATGCCTGAGTCATTGATAGGCCAGGGGAATACTGTTTTGAGAAGGGACAGCCATCAACATGAACTTCTTCAGACTTTAAGTTACATCTTCTCGAGTCCAGGTGAGATCTTGAACCACTAGGCTATTGCTCAAGAGTACTGGCACTGCAGTCTCCTCTGGCCTCAATTTAAAAGAACATAGTGAGTCCTACTCTTATTTTGAAGGAAACAAACTTCATCCTGAACTCTAGGACAATACTAAAATCCCTTCACTACATTAATTAGGAAATTTCAAGACAATAGCATTCAGTGATAAAATACAATAGTAATGAAAATGTAAGTTCTTTTGACTTTTTACAGTCACAATATATTTTACAGTACTCAGATTTTTGACATGTATATCTGCTAATTGTTACTGCATAAAAATATAGTTTACTTTCTAATTCACATCTGTTTTCTTTTAGAATATGCCATTCAGTCCACCGACCTGATTCATGTCCTATCTGTCCTCTGTGGTTTCAGATAGCAAGGAGGGATCACTCCATATCACAATTATTCTCATTTCTCAAACTTGTTCATTCTATATCTGATCTAGACAGAAAATGTTAAAGTAAAAAGGCAGAAGCTCTACTGTCAGACTAACCAACAATTTTCTGGTCTTATTAACCTTCAGTCCACAATACAGTTTGTTTCTGGGTCCATTAAAATCAGCCATTCAGCTTTTTGTTAAATTCAATATGCATTGCAGTTAGGAGATATTTTACATGCAGTTTTACTTGAAATGAAAATTTAGGGGTCATAAGAAAACCAAGTAAAATGTTTAATAGTTTTTGTACTCTGTGTGTGCTTCTCTGTGGAATAAGTTATTTGGTTATTGATTCAGGTTAAAAATGTTGTCTAGCCAAGTTCCTCAGCAGTAAGTCTGGATGCAAACATTTAGTTAAGTGCATTTTTTTAAATGTAAGCATTTGAGATTTAAATGGTCATTCCCAAATGTTACTAAGACAAATAGGCATTACTTAGATTGTGAAACTATGCTTTGGCATCTTAATGGCAGTATGATAATAAGCCTAGTGCTTCAGGCATTAGTTCACACA
>NW_008620382.1:0-5683 GCF_000691845.1 Merops nubicus | reverse complement strand
TCCCTTACATAGAAAACAGCTGAAGAAAAGACAGCCTGTGAAATGCAAGTTAAAAGAGTAACAAAGGGCAAAAAGTGCCCCTAATTCATTGACACTTCCTTCAAGCAGACTAAGCAAGAAAAACTGGAAGGACATGTAGATCCATGACTGCTATGCACTATATGAGAGCACATCTGGGAGCATCTGTGAAAATTCAAAGGGACATTTTGAGCTCGTACTAACAAACTCATAAGTTCTATCAGCTACCTCTTCATGGATGATGTCCTCTCTCTGATACCGCTCAAACAGGGAGGAAGGTCTCCCAAATCAGGAATCTCTGAAGAAACTACTCACAGAAGGCAAGGAAAAGAGTTGTGGATTGCCTTGCCACTTCCTCTGCTATTTCTTTCCTAGAATAGTGAACGAGGGAAGAGGAATAGCGTAGTTCCGAAAAATCCTGCTAAAGGCAGATATTTCTGTTTAATACTTCATTTGGTGCTAGTCCTCAACCAAACATGCAATTTCTGTACCTAAGTGAGGCTGGGCACCCCTGTTAACAGCACAGATTTTAGGAGGACTGCTATCTCATCTTGAGAAGATAGGCGTTTTTCCTTCTGGGAGCAAATACAAAATTCTGCTCACTTTTCTTTATTATTCAGTTACTTGCAGCAACATCAAAATAAGAGAACACCTCTAAAATATTTCTCCAAGCTTAGGTTATGTGAGCTAACACATCTTTTTTTTCTCATAACACCAAAACTGAAAGAATAACTGTTCAATAATTAATCTTTTCTTCATGAGCACCAACATAATTGTTCTTCATTTATCAACACAGATAAGCTATATATTTATGGGGGGTTTTTTTGTTGGTTTGTTTTTTTTTTTTCTTTTTTTTTTTTTGTGTGTGGAATAAACAGAGCTTTTCAGACTCAGGAAACCTTCCTATTAGGGAGGAAAATACTGAACTGTTTTTAGTCATTATAGTATACGCATGCATCTATTACTGATATGAAAATATGATTCTCTAATTGCAGGTCCATCTCAGAACAGCACTGCTTTGATGTTGAGATATTTCTTTAAATTGTCAGCTGGAAGTGTTATTGCAGATTTCTAAATATATCTCATTTGAAATAGTCAAAGTAGTGTCAGGAGGCTTAAAGAACTTTTTATACCAGAACTGAAGAAAAACAGGAATTCATTTTAAAAAGGATGCAATGTATAAACTAAAACTCTGAAATAGCTAAATGCAATTAAAAACGTTAAAGAATACAGCTGAACATTAATAGAGAGCAGCAGATACAATGTCCCTGTAATTCTTATTTGTCTCTAAAATATTATTCTGTAATGAGTGACAGTGGAATAATGTTCAAAAAGAAGTTTTTAATCATATCAGTCATATCAATTATTTATTAAAATAATTACAGATAAATTTCCATTATTATAGTCCCCAATTTATAGCTGGACCAGTACTTTCTATTTGCTATCATAATTAAGCTTAAATTCTATCTTGGCTAGTTGAAGTGATTAAAAATGGTCTTAAAGAACAAATCCTCTGTAGAAGCTAACAGCACCTGTATATAAATTAATAACATAGCATTAACAGGTCTGTATTTTGCTGTAGAAAATGAATATTCAGCAGATCTTTACTTTTGTAAAGCTCGGTGTCACCGTAGTTAAAAAATGCTGAGCCACAGGCTGATTAAATGAGGCACTGATGGAATAAGGGTCACTTTCTCTGATACATAGCATCTTGCTATAGAAAGGACATGCAGCGGGTGGGCACTTAGATGCACTCAGTGAATACAAGGTAATTCTTAATTGCTATGAGTTCAGTAAGGTAATGGAGTGTAGAAATACTGGGTGGAGAGTGAGAAGCAGAGGGATGACTAACTGCCAGTAAAGGTGACAACTGCATGTCTATTTGAATAGCGGAAATGAACAACAAAGATGCAATATTAAATTCTTTTAGAAAAGCATGAGTTCAAAATACAGTGAATGAGCACAAACTAAAGAGCAAAGAAAGCTACAAATAGATTGGTTTTTCTTTTTCTGCTTCCAACTTTTACAAAGAACTTGTCCCATTAAATATCAAGATTTGTGGCAGCTGAAACTCAATAAATATATACTAGTAAAATAAGAATAAATAAATACGAGTCAAATAAGAATGGATAGTGTAACACAGTATAATCAGTTACGGTTTTATTCAAAAGCAATGCCAGTGGCATCACCACGGTAACAAAGTCTTCCTTTTATCAAGAGCTGAGTTCAGGGAAGTACTGACTGTTCTGCATACCAATGCTAAATTGCTGTTGTAGAAACACCTTACAGGTATCACATTACAATGGTTACCTTTTACACAGCTTAAAATGAAACCTAACGAAGGTATCCAAACACTGGAAGTGTCCAAAAGTGAACATATCGTATACCACATACTCTTTTCTTTGCTACACACGTTCTGGTCTCAAGTAACTAGTTATTTAGAGTTGTATATCCTTTATTGCAACACGACTCTAATGCACAATAATGTTTTATCACAGTCAGGGGAAAAAAAGATCTTCTCTTTAATGCACACCACTACATATTAATAACTTTCATCCAAGTTTCAGGCTTGATTTTTGTCATGACATAAGACACCTACAAATAGAAGCCTGTAATCTGGAAAAGAAAATGTACTCAGTTGGTAAAGACTTTTTCTTTGCTAATAGACATTTGCTGACAATGTATTTTGATTTTTTTTTTTTCGTAGCCTGTTGAAATTACTTTAAAAATGCCACAACTGTCATTTCTCTTGAGAGACTACTCCATAATGAAATGGAACTAAAACATACAGAACTAAATTTTGGAAGCTACTTCAAGCTACTAGGTCCCACCTTTCTACAATGAAGGAAATTGGAAGAACATGGAAAACAAAAAGTTTAGCACTCACTAGGCATGGACTAGTACAAGAACTCAGAGCTGGTACAATCCTCTCAGAAAAAGAAATTCTGAAGAAAACTTATTAAACACTGTGTTAAAGTGATTAATTCTTGAAGAGGAGGTATAGCATGGACTACTAAAGAACTGGTCTGGCCAGAAGCAATAACCAAGAATATGACATTTAATGAATATGTTGAGATTTGGGGAAAAAAAAAAATCATTTTATATTGAAAGAAAAATTACAGCTTGTTTAATAATAATAAAAAAATAAAATCAAACCACAAAACCACAACAAACATTGAAAAGAAAACACGTCCAGACAGAGTAGACGAGGCTTGAATATTAACAGCCAAATATCAGGATACTCAATTGGTATATGAAAGATTGGTTTTGAGCTGAAGCTTGCAAATCAAAATAATAGTTTTTATCATCTTTCCTTTACAGTTCTATTTAAAAATAGTTTGCTTTTATTCTTCATTGTCTCAGATTTCTGCATATAAAGGAAATGTTTAATTTTTCTAGCCTTATCTTTGCTGTTATATATTGTGTGATAACAAAGAAATAACGGGGTCAATGCAGCTCAAGAGACCTGCACCCAAGTAGATGCAGTGTTGGATACCAGGTGAGTTAGCCATTTCGAGCTGTACTCATCTTCAATACTGACTTCATAAAATTATCTTAAAGATTTCACTTCAAAAAATACAACTTAACTGCAAAAGATACTAGCAGAAGGTAATACATGCAGAATAATATTTCTCAATAGCCATTTCTGAGCATGGTAATGCTTTTTATAATTTAAAATTAAGTCTTAAGAAGAGGCAAATACAAAGCTGTGCAGAACATATTTGAGATAGTGCACTCAGCACAAAAATGAAATGTGATTAATATACTTTGTAAACAAGAATGAAAAAAACAACGGGTACATAAAGGAGTTTATGACTGGTTAAAAGATGAAGAAGTCCAGCATATTTTTGAAAGAGTGGGGGAGAGGAAGCTTGTGATGTGTGGGCAGTGTTCTCACATAAGCAGACATTTTAAAGAATCCAAAAGAAATAAGAGAGAAAGGCCTCTGGAATCCAAAACTGAAAACTACCCAAGCCCACACAATTGCATACATAGCTGTGGCAACCAACGCAGTATAAAAAATGATGCTTATCTTACATGAAAAGACGCAAGAAAGGAAACAAATAATATTGCTTTGTGAATTTGCAAACAGGGACAAAAAGTCCAAATCTGCCATAATGATGTCTGTTGTATTAGCGAAGATAAATTGCTATCAGTGTGACAGCACAAAACATTTTTTAATTTTAAATTAAACAAAGAGGTATAAGCATACCTTACCAGGACAAATTTAACTGGATATTAAGACGGTAAGTAGGTGAAATGGTGGGAATGTACTAATGGCATATAGATGAAAAACAAACTAGAAAAATAAAGTTCATAAATCAGATCAGTTGGAAGGTACCTCTACAGGCCCAACCTAAATGATTCTAGGATATGTAACCCAAGTTTGTTACTGTAATTTCTGTCCATTATGCCTCCTCTTACTTGGCACCTCTGAAAAAAGGTCTAGCTCCATCTCCCCAAAGACTGCCTAAAGCTAGGCAACTATAGAAAACAATAAGATCCCCCTAAAGCCTTAAACAAGCCCTGGCCTCTCAGCTGCGTCTTTTACATCCTGTGCTCCAGAGCCTCAGGCATCTTGATGGCCATCCTCTGCTCTTGCTTTGGGTATGTCAGTGCCTGTCTGGTTCTAGGGAGGCCCAAATTGGCCCCCATGGCCCAGATTCATTCTCACAGATGTCGTGTAGAGGAGAAGGATTACGCCCCTCCATTTTCTAGTTATGTCCCTGCTCCTACAGTGCTTGATGTTGCTGGCTTTTCAGTGCTACCAGAACCAGGGTCACTCCTGTTTGGCTGGCTGTCCCTTAGGACCATTTATACAGAGCTGCGGCCCAGGTAGGCAGGGCACAGTGTGGACTTTTTGTAGCAATACCAGGGAAAAATAAGATATCATTACACAAACCTGTGTCTCCTCAATAGTAAGAAAAAGCATTTGAGGGAGAAGTTTAAGTTCATCTTGCAATGCATAATGACTCTGCCAATAAATCAGCACCACATTTCAAAATTAACAGATTCAGCAGTTTAAAGATCAGAACTGTGTCAACACTGACAACTAAAAATATTAGAGGTGAAACTGTAGCTTATGAACAGACCCAACTGAAAAGGAAGATATTTTTTGAGTGAAGTGAAGCAAAGATCAATAAATGGGAAAATATTTACTCCTATGAGTTGATGAGGCAAGTGCCAAGAGTAAAACAGAGTGAAAATTTGTGCTCAGTTAACCCCTTTTATACAGCATGCTCTTCTTGAAGGTATGACTGCAAGCTGAGTCCTCAGTCATGAGTTGGAAGAACCAGACCAGCAAGAGACTCAGCAGAATGGCTGAGGTTATATTGTTTTGATGGACATATCGAGGGACTACATCCTTTATTCTTGGCATCCTTCACTTTTACATTTGTAAAACACATGTGAGTTAACTATGCAGCATGCACCAGCTGTCAGGAGATCCAGCAGACAATGACCCTCTGGAACTTGCTGTGTGTCTCCCATATCATGTTCAGAGGCAAACTGCCAGACAGCCAGAGATGAATGGACTGCCATACATTTACTGTGGCACCTTGAATTGGACAGGGTACAAATATTGCCTTAATTCTAAGTTTGAACAGGAAGTAGAAAAGCATTGCTGTTGTCCATATCCAAGAAAAACACCAACCACATCCTCCTT
>NW_008620381.1:328-558 GCF_000691845.1 Merops nubicus | reverse complement strand
TTCCTTTCCTTTTCCTGGCATTTCCTTTTCTTTTCCCTGCACTTCCTGCCTGGGATTGTCTCGGGAGCCGCCGAGTTCTGCCCCGGGCAGCCTGTGGGGAGGGGGTTGGGAGCCTCAAATGGTCCAAAAGGACCCAAATCACCCCGAGGTGGGGGGGAAACCAGCTTGGGTCCTGGCAGCCTGCTGGCAACGGCAGCAATTCCCGGGGATTTCCTGTGGGGAAGGGGGCG
>NW_008620381.1:0-225 GCF_000691845.1 Merops nubicus | reverse complement strand
TTCCTTTATTTCATTCTGGGCTCCCTGACCCGTATTTTGGACTCCCTGACACACATTTTTGGCCACTCTGACTCATCTTTTGGGCATCCTGACCCATACTTTGGGCTCCCTAACATATACTTTGGGCTCCTTGACCCATATTTTGGGCTCCCTGACCCCGACCCTACTCGTGGGAGGGTTTTTTGGCTTAGCTGTTAGGTTCAGGAGCGTTACACCGAAGGGAGG
>NW_008620380.1:15307-16430 GCF_000691845.1 Merops nubicus | reverse complement strand
ACCTTTCAACCAGTTCTTGATCCAAGATAGTGGAAGAGTGAAATCCAGCTAAGGATGCTGGATTGTGGCCAAACGTTAAACAGTCTTCTGTGAAGCTTGTTATCAACTTGAAACTGTCAAGACTAATCTGTAGGATTAGGAAGCCCTCAGTTCATTTTGGTGCAGTTAAATACATGCCTCAGCTACTCGCAGGGCAAATATGGAAGTGGTCTTTCCATAAACAGTGATTTACTGTTAGACTATGTGTTATCTTTTGAGCCATATTTTCTGTGATACTAAAAGAATTGTTAGTTAGCCATGGGTACCCGCCAGTTGCACCATAAATGAAAGAAGGATTCTATTTGTCTAATCTGTTTCCCTTGACCACCTGACAAGTACAACCTTATCAAATAGGAGAAAAACAAAAGCTGGTCACATATTATACAAGGTGTTTATAAAGTATTGAAAAGCTCATATGAAAGGCACTGCATCAGTACAAAGTACTATTTTTATAACATTAATGCATGCCTGCACTGCAACTATACATTATTAATAAGACGGAACAATGAATCACTGATTTGAAGCAGGATGTTAGACTAAAAGAAACACGCCTTCATAACAGACTTGTTGCACTAAAATTTTAGTCCTCTACCTGCTTTGAGCTGCAGATAGCTGAAAAAACCTCCAGTGTTTTAGGAGTGATCCTACCAGCTAATCACTTCCAATGCCCAAGCATTTTAACTTATTACCTTTCCCACACGAGGTCTGAGCTATTTGAGTTCACACTACTCCCAATCTTAAGTTGTACACTCACCTATAGCAAGTAATATCACAGTATTACTTAAGGAAAATAAGGGTTTGGGTGTCTGGTCTAGAATAAGCACTTTGACTTGCAGCACTTCTGTGCATGAGGGAAGACACTATACAGGCATTTGCCCCTTCTGCAACTTAAAGTTACCTTTGTACAGACAGGTGAAATACTCCTCCTTATTTATTCTATCAAACAGCAATCTCTTCCCTACCTAAATTACCTAGGTATATATTTAAGAAGTCTGCCTAATTGGTGATTTACAGAAATATGTCAGATGGATATTGATCCAAGTTTTCAATAGTTAAAATGAGTCCCTCACTACTTCAGTTCTTT
>NW_008620380.1:8661-15276 GCF_000691845.1 Merops nubicus | reverse complement strand
TCCTGCTGATCAGTTCTCCTTCTGTGAATTGTCTCGGATGAGGCAACTGATGGGGGCACAAAGTAGCATCTAAGTCAATTTCTTAACACTTATTAATGTAAAAGTTTTCTAAAGGACAGGCATTACAAAACACTTGACTGACTAAGGGGACACTGCCTCAGTGAAGGTTTATTCTGCAAAGCTAAACTTCCAAATTCTGTTCACGTTGTATCACAAAAGAAATGCTAATTCCTCACTACCTAACCGCAAATTATTTTTTCAGTATCCAAAAGTATAAAAAACAAACAGTACTTTTAATCTGTACTTATTTCCTAAAGCACATGGAACATGAGAAGTCATTCACAAAAGATATTATGTTGTCACAAGTAACATTGCGAGAAACCATTATAATGCCTCAGACAGAAGCAAAGTAGTTGTTCGACATGTAGCACGTCTTCTAAGGTTTTGTAAAGTTTTTCTTTCATCATTATATTCCTTGAACATCTCGCACACACACCTTAAAAAGCTACCCTGTATTTCCATTTATTATCTGTTTCTACCAGCCCCACTGATGGTTACAGTGATGAATTTCAGTGAAAGGAAGATTTTCAAAGGGTCCACAAAATCACAGGTCTATTTACGGCTGTACTTGCACCACTCGTCTCAAAATGTAAGCACAATTATACAATGTCCAAAACCAAAGCACTGCTAATTTGTTAACTTTCCTGCTCACTTAACATCTCTGCTCAGGGAAGAAAATACAGATAATATGGGAAGGATTTGCTCTCTTATTTTCACATGTGACAGGAAATAGGTGGGCAAGAGAATTTCTTTTACTGCTTCCTTTACCTTTGCTTGGGCTTGAAGAGCAAGCCCACAGCCTATTAAATGACCTATATTTACAGCCCACATAACAGAGCCCTACCAAACAATAACACTTAACAGAAAGAATGCACTTTCCAGATGGGTTCTAGAACTAATAAAATAAGCTTAATTTTCACTTCTGTTTAACAATGTTTCTCCTATCTTTGGTCTATCATAAGCTTTTAGTCTTTAGACTTCTCTACCTCCCTCAAAGTTCTGTCAACTCTAATTGCACATACTGAGGTCTAACATTTTTAGTCATGAGATATGAACGTTTGCAGAAAAGTCCTCTTTGTTCAGTTTCATCATCCAGATCTCTAAAGTTAGCTTTCACACTGTCAAGAATGCATTAACAGAGAATATTTCAGGCAAAGTTTTTTAATAGGAAAGAATTTTTAAAGCATCAAGTTTCAAAGTCATAATTGTATTCACTTAATTCATATTTATAAAGCAATGTATTGTATCTTACAAAGGTATGTCCTGTTTAAGTAACTTTATTAAACTGCTGCAATTACCCAGAAGAATACTCAAACAATTCAAGATGTTGTATTGCCTTTAGACAAACAAGGAAACATGTCAAAGAATATTAAGCATACTATTTTAAATAGGATTTGCAATAGCATTGCATACCTGTTGAACATTGATAAGTAATGATGCCAGAATTACTGACTCCAAACAATTTTCTCAAAGAAAAGCCTCACTACTCCATTTTGCTTCACATTTCAGTACAAGTAAAAAGGTCCACTCTTAAAACATGTGGGTTCATTCTCACTTCTCTTCTGCTTAGCGTATCGATTTAATTTTCACAGACTGGTACTTTCAATGAGTCCATGACAAGTAGTATTGTAATGTACGTCCTCGCTGTCAGGCTTCCTGACTGTTAATGCTTTGCACAATACTGGAAAGGCCTTGAGATGGTATATAAGACATACAAATAAATGAAATATGAAATATTGTAAATATGAAGTACTTTTGAATACTCCCTCTGTCCCTGTTTCAGCATCACTTCTGTTGGAAATTTGTAATTAAAACTACTTTAATTAAGCTTAGTTTTTAAATTAAAAATGTTTAACATGGACAAAGCTAGTTTTGAGAAAGAGCTTTCTGAAGACATATGGTACCTTGTTATTTTAGAATTCATCCAAGTCCCTTTCAATTCCTAAGTAAATAAAAGGCAAAAGTTCTTGATATTTTTTTCATTACGCATATAGCAGCACCATTTTTCTTATTTGGGATGTGCAATTTTAATTAATTTACTTCTAAGCTTTTCATGTCAGCCATCCAGCATAGAATCAGTTTTAAATGTACTTTGATATCATTTTCATGAAATCTTGGAGTCTTTTTATAAGTCCTAGTGATACAACATTTATTTATGGAGCATTAGAGAGAAACTTTGGATCTGCATTCCTTTACTGAGAGGCAGACAAAGCAGGATACAAGAATAAAGAAATGAACTGTGGTTCTTTTAAACTTCTAGTAATGTAATCAGAAATACACCAGGAAAGAAATGTTAGGATTCACAAATAGACAGAGAAAAATAAAGTAACTGAGCTGGAATTCTCTTCCTAAATCAAGTTTGAAAGAGCAGTCCAAGTTTAAACAACTGTCCCATTGTTTTTACAATTGCCTCTTATTACAGCTATCTTCATGCCCTAACAGGCTTTAGTCTTCCTATTTCAGGATGGAAAACCAAAAAGAAAGTATGCAATTTTCTGAAACAAAACCTACAAAAGTTATTTTGGTACTCAGGAAAAATAGGAAATTTACACCTCTGGTGAAAGAAACCATGGTGATGCACAGAACCTGTATAACAAGACAAGTAAATGTATACATCATGCAGTCAAAACCATTCTACAGAGACAAGATGTCAATGAAATAGAAGAATAACCCAAGCATCCAGGACCTATAGCTACTCCATGGGGCTTCTACAGAAAAACATGCAAACAGTCCGTGTCCCCAGCTACCCATCCCACCCCTATATTTTCAATTTTAGAACTTTTGAATATTCATTTTGTAACATCAATGGACTTCTCAGCCTAAGTTATGCTTGAATTAGCAATCTTTTTATTTTATACAACTTTTATAAATTATCACAATCTGGACTTCATAAAGATCATTTCAACTAGGAAAGACCCTGGCTCTCCAGATGCCCATTTTAAGTACTGTACTCTATGATTTTAGACAATAAAGCAAGATAAAAGAAAACCCCATCCAAATAGAAATACTTGGCTATCATATACTACATTCTTCTAAATGCTGTTCTTAAGTAGTGTGATGACAAACAATAAAGAATTCTCTTTCCAACACCCCTATGATTCTAAGATAAAAGGACTATTACTTATGACTTAAGAAAACTGACTCACTACCAGCATTTCTCAGATATGTGACACTGTTTTTTGAAGCAGATGGTACATGATCTAAATAGGCCTTAATGCCACTGTATGTTTTTCCTCCAGATTCAGAAAGCCCTGACAGTGTGGACTTTCATTGCCACAAAATTAATGGAGAATGGAAGAGAAAATATTTGAAAGATGCATGTTATCTACCTAAAACACGCAGGACACAAATTCCTATAGGCACCCACTGCAATAGCTTAATCATTTGGGCTGGGGTAGACACCCTTTCTTCCCCAACAATGCCCACTAGCCCAGAGCACTGTTCTAAGACAAACAGAATCAAGAAGCAATTTCACAAGTCACTAAGGTGATTTTCAACATCACATTCCAGGTCTGCTCTGAAGGAAACTGAAACTCCAGGGATACCTGTAGGGGGACAGGCTTATCTCAAAGTAGTTCTTAACAAACAAAGAAAATTCAAGACATAAGAAGGGCATAACATAGTCCAATAAACCAAGAGTATAAAAGGAAATAGAGCAGGGAAGAAGGGCTAAAAAAAATTAGAAGGGCAAGACTGCAAATAGCTATTATTTTGACTTGTAAATGGAGAAAAAATAAAAAGTAACAAGATACTGTTGACAAAAGGAGGAGTAAAAATTGGGACAAAAATATTGAGTATGCTGACATATCATTTTCATATGTATACTATATCTTAATTTGAATGCAAATAAAATACTAAATGGCAACACATTACTGCTGAAGAGGTTTCTGAAATGCATGTGCTACCAGATTAAAATGGCTAACAACATTTTTCTATTTACACTTAGCAATATTACACACTCTCTTTGCATTTCCAGGTGATCCTCAGTGCTCCATACATAGAAAAACATTCACATCTGCAGAAATAATATTGTTGATCTAAGGAGCTCCTTAGGTGCAAGAATCATCTCCCCTTCCTAACAAGTACTCTCTTTGCAGAAGACCGTAAGAACACGGATTAGTGGAATTTTACTGGGTAAAACAGTTTCTTAAAGAAAACTAGTTGAACTATAGGGACAATATGAGAAAAATATTTATATTTAGGAGCAATTTAATGACTCAGTAAACTAGCTCCCTTAAGAAATAAATACTAAATATTCTGGAAACACTTCTTGTTTACAAAAGGCTGCTTAATAAAAAAGAACTGTTATTTTATGTCACATTGTTCAAACATTAACAAACAATTATAACAACACTGTGTATTAATGGAATAGAAACTATTGTATAAGTTAAGTATTTTAGGTCAATTCTTACTGTAAAATATTGCATTTGGTAATTAACTAAACCTACCACAAACACACACAATAAACAGAAAAAATAGAAGACCAACAGACCAAAGGAAAAAGTGAAACATGATAGAACTGCTGTGCTTAAAGGCTGTTCAAAGGCTTCACATATGAATTTAAGTTAAAATTAAAAATATCACTTCACCCTAAAACTATCAATACCTGAATGAAAGCTATTGGAGGCTCACTAAAGCAAGCAGGCCTCTGAGAAATCTGTAGGGTTGCTAGAGCATCTAGAAAAACTTGTGATGAGATAGTGTAGTAAAAGCTTTGCTACAGCTACAGTGTTAGTAACGAGTGTTGACAAGTTTAAATGACAACCCTCAATAACAACATTGCAAAAATTCAGGAAAAGACCATTTGTATAGTTAATACTATGTCTGGAACAAAGTAGTACTTCAGTTTCTGTAACAGAATTGTATTATGGTATTTCTATCTTAAAAACTAGTGAACTTTTATTTTAAAAAACTTTTAATTTATTTTTTATTTTAAAGCACATATATAGGAAATCAGGTGAGAATCACATTAAACATCAATAAAATATTTGAATTTTACCATGTAAGAATGATAGATGCAGCTGTTAATGATTTTCAAGCCCTCTCCTGCCACACAGAGGACATACTAATCCTTTTAATCTTTTATAAAGTAACTCTGCAATAACTATAGCTACCACAGTGTTTACAGTCTAGTATAGTCTGTTAAGACACATTAAGCATCTCATTGTTCAGGAACAAGTTTAGTTCTTGGGCCCTTCCTCAGTCTTGGGCTAGCAAATAAGAATAGAATTAAGAAATAGTTTAAAAAAGCTATTTTAAACATAAAATAGCTTCACTGAGAAGTTTCCATCTTGAATAACCTAAGCTTATGAAAATATTTGAAAAGCAAGACCTGAACTGCCTGATTCTAAACTCTAACCTGAGGAGTCAAGACTTTACAAATGGAAAAGTAACTGTTCTGAAGATGACTGTTAGAGAGCTTATACAAAAAAGTGAGGAACACACCCAAGAAAGTTTTTTTAACTAAGGATACACAGGATTGTCAAATAAGTTCCATTAACACAAATATATTAATAGCTACTTATATTTGATAAAAAAAAAAAAGTTATATTAAAGCCCTGCCATAATAGAACACCTGTATTTCCCACCAAAGTACTAGTGGTTTACAACTACAAAATTTACAGGAGAGACTTTTAGAAACAAAACTAAATGTTATCTATAAACGAGTTTTCTTACCTGAGATGCAGCCCAGTGAAGAAGCAGAAACTATATCTGTGATGCTCTTCACATTCCCAAGACTTATAAATCTACCAGCTGCTGTCTAGGTCCGGTCATTATTGTCCTGTACAGCTGGATTTCCACCCAGCTGTGTAGGTTTGTGTTAAACTTTACTTAATCTGATGTCTGATGTTCTTTGCAGGTGTGCCAGTTAAGAAGACGATGCTGGAGACAGTTTATTGCCTGTTTTTAGACTTCAAAGCTTTTAAAGGCCATAAAAGGGGGAAAGTTTTGTGATGTTGTAGAAATCAAGGTCACTTGGGTTTCTTATAAGTTTAAGTATTGTACTTTGCATTTGTTTCTACATTTTCTAATGATAGTTCTGAATTACACTCAAGTAATGTTTCCAGGTGGGGATTCTGGATACTTTTCACCATGAAATTTAGATGAACACCTCTTATGAGAAGAAAAGGATTATAATAAGAGTAAACAGTTTCCTTAAAGCAAAGAAGCCCTGTTCTTGCCATGAATAATTTTCTGTTGAAGAAGGAAGAGAATACACTTTGCACAAAACATTTCAATACCTGTTGTGCTACAGAATCTGGCTGAACCTCTGTAAATACTTTAATCATAGTTTACAGCTCAGGGCAGACCTCAGAAGTAATTAAATATGCAGGTAGTGAGGCAAATGCTGAAGAACCCTAAGTCACCTTCAGCAGAGATTTGCTTTAGTTAGCTCAGTGCTAACTTGGGGATTTAGAAGTACTACACTGCTGATGCACTTTGAAGGAGAGCTTCTGATAGATACAATGACTTTGAGAGTATGTTGTGGTTTGAGGCTTGGGGGCGGGACAGGCGACAGCCAGGGCCCTGAGGGGCCCGGGGGGGGAGCGGTTC